>NC_039500.1:4108126-4230612 GCF_003590095.1 Trichoplusia ni
TTCCTCGTCTCCATAAACCCGAGCTCCAACCCTGATCTGCACAAATTTCTAACGGTAAGCCGTATTTCGCTTAGCCTACTTAAATATTAAAACAGAAACCTTAATAATTGTTGTGGATCTGCAAGTTCGCAGACCTATCTCCAAAACAGCTAAATACCGATTTTTTCAGCACGTGATCGGCTTCGACAGTGTGGACGACGAGTCGAAGCCGGAGAACCCTATCTTGGTGGAGAGCATGAAGTCACCGGAAAAGTGGGATGATGAGGAGAATCCGCCCTACGCCTACTACCTGTACTATTGTACGCCAACATGACCATTCTCAATCACATCAGAAAGTAAGCGGCTCTCTGTTACATACATATAAACAATACACTTTAAAGTAAATGCAAGGTTCCTAATGTATGTATATGCAGCACTTCTTAAAACATATCCATATCGTGTCACCCTTTCTAGAGCAGTACCCAGGTATCGAATGATCCGTTGTTTCAGAGAGCAAGGCTTAAATACGTTTGTGCTTCGTCCCCATTGTGGCGAGGCGGGACCAGCCACGCATCTCAGCGCCGGTTTCCTGCTCTCTGAGAATATTTCTCACGGGCTGATGTTAAGGAAGGTAATTTAACAGTGATAAAAATCCATTCTTATTCCAAATCTTCTCAAACCTTTAATGTATTCTTGACCCTTTTATAAAAAGTGGGAATCCTGTAACTTTCTCACCGTGTTTTTATATTCTGTGACCTACATCACATCTTGACATCTCTTCCCCAGGTCCCGGTGCTGCAGTACATGTACTACCTGGCACAGATCTACATCGCGATGTCCCCGCTCAGCAACAACTCGCTGTTCCTGCGCTACCACCGCAACCCGCTGCCGACTTCTTCGCGCGCGGCCTGCGGGTCACGCTCAGTACTGACGACCCGCTGCAGTTCCATTTTACTAAGGTTGATACACTTGACTATTTGAGTTTCGAACTTTTGTGTCCTTCTCACAAATACCTCATCCGGATGAGGATTTAAATTTAAATTTCTTCTGTAATGTATGACTCATATCAGATATCTATTCTGGCTTAGAAACCGTAGGAAGTAGGTTCCGAGTTTTCTTTAGAATATTTACAACGACAGACAAAATCACTTTTTGGTATTTATGCTTGCTTTCTTGGATCTGTTAGGAGCCGCTGATGGAGGAGTATAGTATCGCAGCGCAGGCGTGGAAGTTAAGCTCATGTGACATGTGCGAGTTGGCCAGGAACTCCGTGCTTATGTCCGGGTTCCCGCACGAGGTTTGTATATTTTCCAAATTAGTTCATGTATTTAGGAGAAAGCGCAATGAAGATAGCGTTTATGAAGACACGGCGTTTTCAAAAAGACATGTAACCCGACCTCAAGATCAATGTGTAAGAAACTGGCAACAGCTAATGCGTTAAAAACAGAAGAACTCTCAAGTTTGCCAAGAAAAATAAAATCTGCCCTACTAGAACCAATTAAAAGACTCGTTCATAAAAAGCATTATTACGATAAAATAAGGAAACGGTTTCGGACAACATGTGCTTATTTTATAATTATTACATATAATAATACTGTTTTACTGTCATGAATTATAATACTCGTCATATTAGTAATTTTTTGACAGATCATAAAATTAACCAAGAAGTTACGATCAAAACGTTTCTGATTCAATTTAAGGGAAATTCTTTCCTGAAACGGTCAGTGTCGGTTATTTGCGGCATTTGACGGGTGTACTCCGATTTCTAGATGAAGCAGCACTGGCTGGGGCCGGAGTACCTGAACGAGGGTCCGGAGGGCAACGACATCACGCAGACCAACGTGCCCGACGTGCGCATCTCATACCGCCACGAGACGCTCATGGACGAGCTGGGGAACCTCTTCAGGGTCAGTCCTATACAATTACTCAGTTATATGGGAAATATTAGAATCTATCAAAGAAAAGAAGAAAGCATAGTCTGCCACTTACAGTAACAAAGGGAGCGAGATTGTGACCTCACGCAACCGTTATTGTAGAACACATTGAGGGTTGCGATATTTGTGCAGTGTTTAAAACAGTTTCGTAATACAAATTTATCCATTACCAATTTTTTTTTTTTGGTACATGCAATTATTGAAGTAAGTAAAAAGCTATGTTACCAATACTTTGACTGATATTATTATTTTTGTTTCAGGCTCCAGTCTAGCACGACGAGGGGAAAACATTTATAAAACATCTGTAAATTGAATATTTAGGTCCAGTATACACAATAGTCGCGGCACTATCCTATTATCAATGTACATAATAAAATAAATGAATCCTTCATTATCGTTTTATTTACAATAATTACTATAAGTCATTATAATAGTTATCACAAACATTATAGGTCAACGCAAGACTCCACTAGCCGACATTGTAGGCTAGAGTAAACATTTGAACTTCTGCGTATATATGCTCATAAACGTGAATGTGTTGTGAAGTTCTTGAGCCTTGTGTTGGCTTCACAATACTCAATACAAGTAATCTAATAGATTTAATGTTCACTCAATAATATTTGTTTATGATTTTCTGGAATTTGCAAAGACTGTCTTGTATGGAGTTTCATGAATAAAAGACAAACTGACACACAGTTTGGTGGGTGCAATTTTTTTTTGTAATACGTGTTGAAGCCAATAAATGCTTTAATAAATAAAGAAACCTTAAGAAACCTTAAGGTTTCTTTATTATAATGTATTGGTACTCAATCTATTGTAAAACGTGATTAAAATTGCAACAGCCTGCGGCATTATTTACACATATTTTATACAAAAATAAATATACTATTAGCAAGACTTATCACTTTACAACATTGACTAAAATTGAACTATCTATCTACAATACATGATCAAAGAAGTATGTGCTCCTAAGTACTCTTTGAAAGACGTATTTTATTTATTTATTCTTCTTAAACATGAACAATGTGACAGACTTACTCCCTGAGGCATTTTCCCTGAGGAATACAAAAAGATCGCATTGTATTGATCTCAAGATTTGAATAAAATGTCAAAACCAAGACTATTTTGCTATACGAATACTTTCTCGACAGCATATTTACAAAATCCCAGTCACACAATAATTCTAGTTTAGAATCCAGTGACACTTTTGATGGCCTTCTCCTCGTCGAGTGGCGCCATCTGCTGGAGCGAGTGGAACTCCATGGTGAAGGTGGCCAGCCCCGAGCTCAGCGAGCGCAGGGTCGTCGAGTAGCCCAGCAGCTCCGACAGCGGCGCCAGGCACTGGATCACCTGTTGAAATGGTACTGCAGATCTAGTAGTTTCAAAGTCACACAAGTTTCTTCTAAAAAGGAATGATCACAGTATGTAAAGGGAGTTTTTATTGGGGTGTAAATCTTTATCTTCCCTCATTTATTGATTAAGGTTTATGAGATTTTTTACTTTAACCAACATCAGATATTATGAATAACATACTGTCTATACGTTTGTTAAACATATATTATGGCAGAGCTTTATAACTGAGGTGAGGAGTCATTTGTTCGCTATAGAGAAATTACCAGAAATTGTATCATGTAGATTGTAGTCTAAATAATATTTAGAGTTGGAGTGGAAAGCTTAAAAACCTAGGGACGCTTTTGCCCAGCAGTGTGAGTGTCAAGAACATTTCTCCCATGTTCCTTGCCCTACCTTGTTGTCATGTCGCACGTGTATGTCCTGCAGCTGCGCGCGGCGCCGCGCCAGGTCGGCCAGCACGCGCGCGGCGTGCGACTGCGGGCTCGACACCTGCAGCGACATCAGCGGCTCCAGCAGCACGCACTCCGCCTGCTCGAACACCTGGCACAGCGACAACATACATACATACCTACCTACACCGTACTTGTATTTGGAACAGGTAGCATGTTTCGCACAGTGCACAAGCAAAACTGTCGTCAAAATGAAAACTTTTTATTTAAAGTATGACTTTGGTTATGTTAATATGGCTTTAGATGCGCGTCAATGCGTAGCATGATTACATTTTATTGATTAGGTATTGGTTTATTGTAAGTGTAATTTCTTGAATGAATTATTGTTGCTGTCTTTAGTAGAGCATTCTTGCAATCGACGTATGGTTTCTTTTTTGGGAATTAAAGATATTGATGCGGAAACTTGTTAATTTAATTTCAGAGAAGTGGAATTTAAATAACACCGGCTACTCTACTTAAAAATTGTATTAATAGCTATGTGTCATAAATGCCTGTTTAGCGTACCTTTCGCAAGCACTGCGCGACGGCGGCGGTGATGACGGAGTCGGAGGTCCCCCGTCCCACTTCGAACCAGTGCAGGGTCACCTGCACGTCCACCACCTGCCGGACCATACCATACACTATATACATGAGATAAATATGAAATGAAAAATAATTCATTCAAATTACACTACCAAATAACACAGCATATATTGGACAGCACTTAGTTTCGAGCACCATTCACCGCTTTCAAAATTCTTAAAACCGTACCCTATGTACACATAATAAGGTAATTTTTTTCATACTGTGACCGTTATCCCATCCCATACCGTCCCGCATTCTTATGAAAAGCTCGTGTCGTATACAGATTTTTCTTTAGCGATGCAATTTGAAGATGATTTCTTGTACAAAACACACACATGATTGTGATAAAATATTTTATGAAATTAGATGGATAGAATATAGATAGAACAACTTACACCTCCGTGGGTGAAGAAACATTTCGTACCTAATGGTTCAATTGCAATCACATTAATGTAATAAAACTCACTGGGCAGCCGAGCTTAGCGCCGTGCAAGAGTGCAGAGTTCACACCCTGCTTGATGGCGGCGAGGCTGCGCGGGTGCAAGTGCGCTAGGTTGGCAGCACTGTCGCCGCTCTTGTCCAACCTAATGGATATAGTACAATTTATAAATATCGATTACTAATAGTTGTTTCCCGCGGTATCACCCGGGTAGTACCCGATCTCGTGCTTATTTTACGATCTTTGGTTTGCCGCAATTTCTCCAAGTGTTATCACCGTTTAAACCTTCCTTGGACTTTCATGAATATTTCAAGACTAAAATAAGCCAAACCGGTTCAGCCGTTCTCGAGATTTAGCGAGACTATCGAACATCAATTCGTTATGGAGTCTCTTTCCCTTTGACACAAATTGAATTATTGCCGGGGAATCGGTCTTTCCAATTTTCTCGTATAGGGTACTAGAAATAATAATACAGACAAAACTTTAAGATGTCTTACTTCAATATCTTATCGTGCGCGATCCCCTTGGCCCCCTGGCGGACATGGTGACCTTGCAGAGCTGTCGCACGCCGGCTATCTTCCTGTCGAGCGCGAGGCTGTGCCGGCCCGCCCCCGCGAGGGTCTCCCGGTACGCGATCTGCAGCGCGCCCAGCTCCGCCTCTATCTTGTACTCGCGGATGATGCGCTCTTTTATTATCTCGAGGTGGAGCTCGCCCATGCCTGAGTTTTCAAGAAGATTCGATTGCAAATAATTGTGTAATTGGAACAAGTAATACAGGTTAAGCTACGCTTGATGCGGTTGGTCCGTAGATGGGTGACCATCTTTGTCATAACGAATTCATCCGTGTTTCGGAAGGCACGTTAAATTGTGGGTCCCGGCTGTTATTCATACATCTTTGACAGTCGTTACAGGTAGTCAGAAGCTTGAAAAGTCTGACAACCAGTCTAACCAAGTGGTATCGTGTTGCCTAGGTAACTGGGTTGATGAGGTAAGACAGGTAGTCGCTCCTCGTAAAACACTGGTAATTAGCTGAATCCGGTGAATTGTGGGCACTTACCAGCGAGCACCATCTGGCCGCTGTCAGCGTCGACAGATACCCTGAGACTGGGGTCCTCTCGCTGCAGCTCAGCCAGGGCAGTCTCCAGCGCCTGCTGCTGCGACACGCTCGGCGGCTCGATGGAGCACAGGAACACCGGCTCCGGGATACTTGTTCCTGAGGACAGAGATATTTATAGGTTTTTTTTTTAAGAATAACTCCCTTTCCACCAACTAAGGAATTGAACTGTCACAAAAAGCAACTGGCACGGCAAAAATAATAATTGGCAAGAGTAATTTCCTTTAATCAAAATCAGAGTATGATTGGTCAGAGAAAAACCAACTTAAAACACATGACAGCGCTAAACACCTCCCTCTATTTTTTTTGGAAATCTTGTTACAAGTAGATAGATCTCCATGGCGTGCAGTTGGGAGGCATAGGACTGGACCACTGGAAGGTAAGTTACTTACTAATACTTAAGGAAAAAAGAATTGTCACCCTTACCAATTCCGAGCAACACATCAGCCAGCTCTTCACCCGTGGGCTGTTGCTCGAGGGCCTGCAGCCGCTGGCGGGCGCTGGGCAGCATCAGGTCTTCGGCAGCAGCGGGCTCCTTCAGCAGCTGCGCCAGCCGGCTCTTGGCGCGGGAGGCCGCCGCCTGCGATGACGTCACCAGGTCGCCCGTCATCGTCGCCTAGCGGGAACTACGGTATTTATTATGCTTGTTCATTGGTAATTTTGCTAACTGTAGTTACTTTATTTAACGTACGGTAGGGGGAATCTGGATGGCCGATGGACAATACTATCACATTACCAATACTATACTATGTAAAGTGCGTAAAATACCTTGAGTGAGCTGACGACGGCGATGTTCCCCGCCGTGACCGTCTCCACCGGACGGTATTCATCGGCTAGCGCCACGTATAACGCACCTGCCTGACAATGTACACTATTTAAATCTTACATTGACAATTAACGAACGAATAGAGGACATAACTCATAAACGCTTTTTCGTAACAATTCTGTCAACCAGCTGAGGTTGGCTGAAGCGCCTTCAAAGTTATGACGTCTTGATTGTTTTTATGGCTTCCTGTTTTGGTCGAAACAATAGGACTTGTTGCGTGATTGCTGAATCGATGTTTATGTACAGGGTTCATAAGTCTGATATGTTATTTGACAGGGTTTTGGCGCTTGAATTAAGATTTCTAGGAATAGTTTCATTAGTTGGTTTAAACAAAAAATAGACAATTAATATTGTACTCACCAGTTCACTCTTATCTTGTCCTAAATTGTATATTTTCTGTCCCTTACTGATCTCCCCGCTATACAGCCTTAGGAACGTCAGCACACCTCTCTGGTCGTCGTGCTGGACCTTGAAAGCTCTCGCCGCCAACTCCGTGCCAAAAGCCCTGTACAACTTGTGACCTTCAGACGGAGACGGTAAGTACGACACCACGCCATCCATTAACGTCTGCACTCCAATGTTCTTGTAGGAGCTCCCACAGAGAATGGGAAAAGCTTTCATGGATATCGTGCATCTTCGAATGGCCTCTTCTATTTCCTTACTACTTAAATCTAAAGACTCCTGCTGAATAATGGTCTCTGCTATCTGATCGTCTAACCCTGAGAGTGTGTCTACCAGGTCTTTATGGTCAGCCATGGCAGTTTCCCACTTATGACCATCGTCTTTTTCGGTTAATTTCCGTCGTACGAAGTTCTGACCTCGCCCCTGTGTCCATATTATCTCTTCTAATGTGATAAGGTCAATCAAACCTAGAAACAACATCTTTAGTAAGTTTTGCGGTTTGCTGTAATGATGCTCACTTACTTAGTAAACTATAAGTAAAAAAATTGCGCAGTGTATGGCTGATTTCATGACGCCAGCCATAGCATAAACGAGACTGTGTTTTAAGTCAGTTTTAGTACCAAACCTTTCGCCGCGCAAATCTCAGCGTGATTAAAAGTCCGTAGCTATTGATCTCGAAAAAACAACATCACCTACCTAAACCAACACAGGTCGGCTCTGGCTCAGGCATTTGAAGGGGCCCGGGGTGTTTTTAGTCGGTGGGAGTCCGACATATCCCCTCGCCGTGCCCTGGGCGTGGGTTGAAGTCATTAGAGTTTCACCCCGGACAAAAAAAAAAAAAAAAAAGGGTCCTGTTTTGGTTTTGGTATTGTGATGATGATGACAACAAACCTATAAGCCTGTCCTGATGCCTGACGTCCCTGTGCAGCAACAGCGGCTGCACGCGCAGCTGGTCGCGCACGGAGCGCACGCAGGCGTCGGCGCTGGCGTCGCTGCGGTCCATCTTGTTCAAGTACAGCAGTCGGGGGACGCGGTACCCGCTCGCCTGACGCCATACCGTCAGGGTTTGAGCTTCCACACCTTTAGAGAGTCAAGGAATCATTATTACTGTTAATATTATTTAGTGAAATTGTGAAATCTTTATCTCCAACATAGTTGGACTTGTTTACAGTTTATTTTTGTATAGTAAACAGTGAAATAACATAGGTCTCTAATTAATTATATGTTTTGTATTTCTTCTTTGTTTATAGAGTCCCACAATTGACCAAGGCCTCCTCTATTAGTTTTCTTGTGACATCACATTAATGTAGAAGATCCTATAGTACATATTGTGGGCATTAAGTACCTACCAGCAGAAGCATCCAGGACTATTACAGCTCCGTCCAAGACTGCAAGACTCTGTTCCACCTCCATAGTGAAGTCTATGTGCCCCGGAGTGTCTATCAGGTTGATCTGACTGTTGCGCCATGGGAATGATACTGCCGCAGCTGTTAGGGACACAAGAGAGTATTAAATTTAGTATCAGCTAAATAAACTACTGTTATTACTTATTATAATTTTTAGAAAGGGTTTTAAATGTTGATGTGGAAAACATTTTTGAGTTTGGGAATTAAACTGTTGCTCAAGGGCCTGCAGATAACAAAATAAGTAATTAACCTGGTACTTGATTGAGAATAATATCTACTAATTTAAAGATAGAAAAGTAGATTAGAGCAAAGTCTGATTTGTTATAGGATGTCTAGTTTGGATGACAATAAGCAATCTAGCTATAAATCAAATCAAAATCAAAATCAAAATTAATTTATTCAAATTAGGCTACTATGTAGCACTTTTTGAAGGTCAGATTACATTGGACAGCACCCAGTTCCGCCCACCCATCACCGCTTCCTAAGTGCTTTTGCTGTGAGAGAAGAAACGGTGCAACAAACTCCCCAGCAGCACGCTGTCATTCCAATTACAAAATTATTATACAATAGGGGTGAAAAGCTTTGTATTATTTTAAAATGATTTACAAGTTATGGTGATTCCTCTCTGACGTTCTTGCTCCATGTAGTCCGTCACTGTGTTGCCGTGGTGGACTTCTCCCATTGATCTGATGGTGCCAGAGTAAAACAGCATTCGTTCTGTCGTTGTTGTTTTACCTGTAATATTTGTTTAGTAATATATCTGACCTTACATACAGACGTTATACAATTAATCAATGAAATTACTATCTGATTTAAATATGACGAATTGTCTGCAATAGTTAAGTTATCCTAACCTGCATCGATGTGAGCCAATATTCCGATGTTGCGAATGTTTTCAACATTATGCGGTTGTTTCCCTTCACCATTTGAATAGTATCTTCTACAACGAGCGGTTTTGAATATTTTCCGGTAATAATTTATGTAAGAAAACGTCCTCATTTTTAAATTTAATATTTTCCCCTCTGCTATATTCTGTATTGACGGAATTACTAAAAAATGACATTGACGTAACAAATAAGGCTTCAATTGTGACAGTAGCTGTCTGTTCGTCCAAAAAGCTGGGTAAAACTTCAAAATTCAATATATATATATTTCTTAATACTTGAATGTTTCGTTAATAACTAATAGCGGAAAGTTTTTATTTTAAATAAATATTTTTATGAATATTTAATCAAGGATTAAAAATCATGAATGTTAATCCTGAACGAAACTTTTCTTGCTATCGTACTTGACAACTTGACTTAAAAATATTTTTCTCTCTTTCACACTTTCGAAATGCCATCTTGTGCGTCGATTTGTTTGTGTTGAATGAATACGTAACAAAATATAAACGAAGTGAAGAATCAGACCAGATAATATAAAGAGAAACCTTAAGATGGGAGTACCAGCATTCTTCCGCTGGTTGAGTAGAAAGTACCCCAGTGTCATAGTGGAATGTATTGAACAGAGGGTAAACCATAACCTAAAAAAATGTTTTGTTGTAAATTGTTTTAGTTAGCCTATTCAACCGAGTTTTTCATTAAATTATGAAAATAAGTATAGTTTTGCTATTCGAACAATGGTTCTGGACCTCCTGCCTGACGTTATCCTGCTATTATTCATACATTTTTAAACTCATGATTGATGATTGGCGATTGGCGGCTGCAAAAAAATTGACAGTGATAATAACTATAAAACAAGTAAAAGAAATATCCAAAACGTGTCTCTACTCAGTGCCAAATGGTCTACTTACGGACTATACTCATTTTCAACTTTTATAAGCTTACATTTAAAAAATGCTACCATAACAAGGTGTAACATAAATAATTACTGTTCCAGCCTACCGATGTCGATGGCGAGCTCGTATACATAGACTCATCCCTCCCAAACCCCAATGGGGTTGAGTTTGACAACTTATACCTGGACATGAACGGGATCATCCATCCCTGTACACATCCCGAGGATAAGCCACCCCCAAAGGACGAGGATGAGATGATGGTGGCTATCTTCGAGTGCATCGACAGGCTGTTCAGGATTGTGAGGCCCAGGAAACTGCTGTACATGGCTATTGATGGAGTTGTAAGTGAATATACTGTAATTGTAGTCAGGACTAAAGTTAAGAGTAAAAGTATAAATATCTGGTTTGGTTCCAGCCTGGTATCTGCTGAGGTTTTGGTATTTGGTTTATATAGAGTATACTAAGAGTGTTTACCTTGAAATAATTTCTATCTTAAAAATATTTTATTTAGTGCCTACATAAGTACCTACCTATTGGTACAATTAAAGTATTTTAAAACCCTATTGGTTAATGAAAAACAGTCTCAAGAACCTTTGAGGTAAAATTACAAGCACCCAGTGCAAGTGAGAACACAATAAGTGCCTGACCGACTGAATGAGTGTGTCAATGTTTAACTATGAAAAATCTATTGTTGGGCTCTGTAATAAGTTATATGACTCTTATAAGATAAATAAATAGCAGAAAAAAAATACTTAAAGACAAATCATACCGCAAGTCAATTCAGACCACAACAATATATTAATAATATGTCTATATTGAGTTACTGATGAGTAAAACCACCAGCAACCTTAAATATCTTAGGAGATATCACAGTTTCAACATCAACTCTGCATCAACATAATTATTATTTGTATGTTGTGGTAAGATCCGTTGTTAGCTTTGGGTTATTTATAAATTATTTGTTTTAGGGTTTTGTGTTTACCTTTTGGTTATGGAAACTTAAATACTTATTACATTTTTGGAATACTTTTTTAATGTAAAAAGCAGTTAAAATAATTGGATAAAATTTATGAAAATGGTAGCACGCATGTGGGAATAATACCAGCAAGCGACAACGTGGACATGAACTAGTCAATAATAATTCACATTTACTGAATTTCATAATCTTTCTGTTAACCAGGCACCAAGAGCAAAAATGAACCAGCAAAGGTCCCGTCGTTTCCGTGCGTCTAAGGAAACGCAGGAAAAAATTGATGAGATAGCCCGCATTCGATCGGAGCTGCTCGCTAAGGGCGCATACCTGCCGCCCGAGAGGCCCAAGGAGGCGCACTTCGACTCCAACTGCATCACACCCGGGACACCCTTCATGGACAGGCTCAGCAAGTGCCTACATTATTATATACATGACAGGTTTGTGTAGTTTAGTCATATGAGATTGCATTCTCAAAAGTCTATATTTGTGCTGGATCAGAAAAAGAGGATTTTGTTCTATCTTTTAAAAAAAGACAAAACTATAACCTTACTGTACAAGGGCTTTTTCTACCACTCTATATAATTACTTTGTGGTTCCAGATTAAACAATGACCCAGGCTGGAAAGGCATCAAGGTGATACTCTCTGATGCTAATGTCCCCGGTGAAGGAGAACACAAGATTATGGATTATATCAGGAGGCAGAGAGGTGAGATCAGAACATTTTTTAAAAAACGACTCCCGCTATAAGGAATTAAATTCTTGTGTCGTGGGGTGTTTACAAACATACAACTCACATGCACAAAGACACCCAGACTCAGAACAATCATTTGTGGAACACACAAATGCTTGCCCTACGTGGGAATCGAATCCGCGACACGACGCTCACAGTGGGTTTGGCGTGGTGGCTTCAACCACTCGGCTATCCGTGCAGTCACCGCATGAACACGGCATTAGTTTCCATCATAATAACGACCTAGTTGAATACTATAACATTTTTTTAAGCTACTCCCGAACTGAGACAATTATTTTTCTCAAATTATTTCACACCTTTATGGAAGAGAAAATCAATATATTACAACTGTTGACGGTATTGTGTGTGCAGTGCAGCCGGAGCACGACCCGAACACGCAGCACGTGTTGTGCGGCGCCGACGCCGACCTCATCATGCTGGGGCTGGCCACGCACGAGCCCAACTTCACCATCATCCGGGAGGAGTTCAAACCCAACAAGCCGAGGCCCTGTGACGTGTGCGGACAACTAGGTCAGTAGACAGTAGATTTTTGAAAACGAGCCATCGTGTACATTTTATGACGATATATTAGAAATGAATGAATTTCGAGGACAAAAAAAGTACCGTAAAAATACCTATGTGTGTTCAGTCAAGAAATACCTTATTTGTTAAGTAAGGATCATCTTGTAAACATGAAAATTACAAAATATTTAACACTTCTAACCAAAAAGTACCTTCTTTAATCGATATGTAGCTAAGCTTGATAATCGCAAGATTGAAAACCTTTCTTTAAACAATCTATAAAATACAAAACATTCTATAAATGACAAAAAGCATTTTATTCTTAAAACCATTTCCTCGTACCAGGACACGAAATGAAGGAATGCACGGGTAGCAACCCCGACGCGGCGCTGGTCCGCGCGGACCCCGCCTTCGGCAATCAGGACAGCTTCATCTTCGTGCGGCTGAGCGTCCTCCGGGAGTACCTGGAGAAGGAGCTGCAGATGCCGGACCTGCCCTTCCCCTACGACTTCGAGAGGGCGCTCGACGACTGGGTCTTCATGTGCTTCTTCGTGGGAAATGACTTCTTACCTCATCTCCCGAGCTTGGAGATCAGAGAGGGCGCTGTGGATCGATTAGTCAATTTGTATAAGAAGTGTGTTTATAAGACTAAGGTGAGATGTTTAGAAGCTTGTGAAATTTAATACAAATATTTTGCAATGTAATATAATCTACTGAGAACAATTAAACCTACGAAAAGGAGACTGAAATAAACTGCAGTAAAACTGTTTAATAATACTTGTTATTTTATAAAAGAAATTACAATAATAGCAATGATTTACTCAAAATCTTAATATGTGAGACAATTATGATATATCCTTGTAGAATAACACAATCATGATCAACCTTTTGAAGTCGAAATACGTTAGTGGTACGAGACGTACGAGAACATCAGTATATTCACTGTTACCTTACATTTTTTGTTCTACCCAGGGTTGGATAACAGACAGCGGCGACGTGAACCTGGAGCGGGTGCAGGTGATCATGACGGAGCTGGGCCACATGGAGGACGAGATCTTCAAGCGGCGCCATCAGAACGAGCTCAACTTCAAGCACAAGGACAAGATGCGCAAGCGCAACCAGCAGCGCGTCAACTTCCAGATGCTCGAGAAGACACAGTTCGCGCCCATGGTGAGGCTAATACAACATTGAAATACCAACCGTATTGCTTTGAGTTAAAGTTCATTTTGCATTGCTTTTTTCCAATTAGCTGGTGACTAATATAAACTAACATCGAATGACGATAACAATGAAATAAAAACCGTATCGCTTTGAGTTAAAGTCTATTTTATATAATGTATTGCTTTTTCAATTTTCAGCCTATTGCAGAGGCAATTAAACCTCTGGAAAACGTCCGCCAGGAGGCGGCTGTTCTGCGTATTGCGGGCATGCAGCGCGCCGCCGCTGTAAGTATACACAGCAAAGTTACTGATTAGCTTTTTGATATATAAAAAAAGTGTAAGTTTGAGTGCATTGCCAGAAAATTGTGTGACATTGTGTCGCTTTTCTATTACGTAAAATACATAATATTATACATGTATCATCTACGATATTCTAATTCAGTTGAGTTTACATGTTGTTTTAACGAATTCGCAAAATTATTACTATTTATGTTATGATAATTTAACTTGCTTTAAATAAATAAAAACGAAATTATCAATATAGCAAGAGCAAGATGGCGATCGCGGTCGCAAGCGCTCAGCGACTGCGGCCGGACTCGACGACGACGACGACGACAAGCACGACGAGGTGCGGCTGTGGGAGGAGGGCTTCAAGGAGCGGTACTACGAGAGCAAGTTCGAGGTCGCCAGGGATAACCTCGAGTTCAGGTGAGGCTATATAGTCTTGTGAATAGTGTTATTGACTTGTAACAAGTGGGTTGTATTGAGGATTCATGTAAATAAGCTGCGCTCTGTGCAGTGCAGTAGTGTTTTCTTCTATAGCTATTTAAAAAATATATTGCTGTATAGAAAGGCAAGGCTATTTGATTCGTGGAAATATTTATCATATAATTAAAAAAAAAACTAAATACGGCACGTTTTAATCATGTTAAGTAGCTAGTATGAATTATAAAATTAATATAATCTTATCATACACAATTTTTGAACTATAAATATATTCTAAACTAACAAACTGTACCCGTCATAGAAATATATGTATCATTGAGTGTGTTTACGAACCACTAGCGCCATCTAACGGACACTTAAGGCGCCAACGTTTCAGGCAACGAAAGCGGCTGATAATGACGTAACAACCCGGCGATTTTTATACGTTTTTTAAGAGTAACAAATC
This sequence comes from Trichoplusia ni, assembly GCF_003590095.1. Taxonomy (NCBI): domain Eukaryota; kingdom Metazoa; phylum Arthropoda; class Insecta; order Lepidoptera; family Noctuidae; genus Trichoplusia; species Trichoplusia ni. The sequence goes on from NC_039500.1 coordinate 4,122,926, forward strand.
TTCATGATCAAGTCTTGTCCCCCGCCTCCCACCTATATGAGAGCGAGTATTGACTGCTGGTGTGTGGCAGGTACCGCGTGGCCCTGCAGTACGTGCGCGGGCTGTGCTGGGTCCTGCGCTACTACTACCAGGGCTGCGCCAGCTGGAAGTGGTACTTCCCCTACCACTACGCGCCCTTCGCCTCCGACTTCGTCAACATCTGCGGACTGTCCACCAAGTTCGAGGAGGGCACGCAGCCGGTAAATATGACATATATAGTATTATGTATAAAACTGTTTATGTAACTATATGGTTAGATAGGAAAGAAGAATTGCAAAACCTAAAGTGGTCAGGTATGGTATAGTTTCTATTACATAAAATATAAAATATTGCTATGTTAATTTGTACCTAGTCCTGCACTGTCACTTTTTCAAAATTAAATAAGTTTATAATGTTGAAATGATTATCAACCGTATAGCCGTAATAATAAGGATTATTGTTGTAGTTCCGGCCCCTAGAGCAGCTGATGGGCGTGTTCCCGGCCGCCAGTTCGTCTCACGTGCCGCGGCCTTGGGCCTGTCTCATGTCGGATCCCGTGAGTATATAATATATGATATTTGTTTATGAAACTAAGGAACTTGGGATGAAAAACCAATCTGTTACTATCAAAGCAAATAATCATTCAAGATTTAAATGGAAATATCTTTAGAATTCAGCTTATTCTTTAATTAAAATACTTAAAAACGATTTTAATATAATCATTAATCAGCTTGCAAAAAATGAGTGAAATAATATATATCGTTTTGGATTTACAATATAATTTTCGTTCAGGATTTTTAAATAAAGGTTTACTGTATTGGTTCTGTATATCTGTATTCGACAAAGTAACATTATACCCAGCCGAACAAAATATTAATCTATAACTATATCTGTGCAGTTCTCGCCTATCATCGACTTCTACCCGACGGACTTCAAGATCGACCTGAACGGCAAGAAGTTCGCGTGGCAAGGCGTCGCGCTGCTGCCCTTCGTGGACGAGGCGAGACTCTTCAAGGCCCTGGAGCCTTACTATGGGGACCTTACGGAAGCAGAGAGTATGATATACTATTATTATTATCAATAGTTCAATGGGCTAAAGAGAAGCATGAGGTTGTAGTTATTTCAGAGACACTGTCTGTTTCCTTGCTAAACGGTTTATAGTTCTAGGCAATTGATTATCTTTTCATAAAAAAAATGAATCCTTGTTCCATTTTATTCCCGTGTTTTTATACACTTACTTTTTGAGGCTCTTCCCTATAAGCAGGCTGAAATTTTCAGGGTAGCTTTAGATCCGACGAAATTGCAATTTATAGCTATAAAAACTGTTAAAAAACAAAATTAAAAAACGTGGGTATTTAGATTTTTAAAATCTACCAATCTTTATATATTTTTTTTTACGTTGAAAGTAATTTTTTGGAGTCCCTGGTGTAGCCGAATTCATTTTTTGATGTATGTTGCACGTTTTATATTTTCTGAACCGGTATCCATTACGCTTCATGAGCTAACTGGTGTATTTTGTGGCGACCCAGAGCAGCGCAACATCCGCGGCTGGGACCGGCTGTACGTGGGCCCGGGCAACAAGAGCTACGCCTACGTGTGCGGGCTGTACGCGGCGGCGGGCGCGCGCCTGGCCGCGCTCGTGGCCGAGCCCGCGCGCTACCGCTACTGCAGCGACGGCGTCAGCGGGGACGTCATGCTCAGCAAGGACTGCGTCGTCGTCGGAGGGTGAGTGCTCAATTATGCTGTTTTGACCAAATTTCGTCGTGCTCAAAAATGATTTTAAACTGAAATTAAAAAAAGCTTGAAATTAAACTTCAAGAGAGAGACTAGATTGGGACTGGATTGGTCCACCCAATCCAGTATTCCATTCTTCAACGTTGTCACCTGACTCAATCATAGCCATGTAACTACATTTTCGATCCTCGTTGAATCTTTCTATGTCCCGTTTTCTCCGGCGTTGATATAACTCTTTCTTATTGTATGGCAGGCAGCTACCCTCACCGGTGATAGGCCTGCAGCCAGTCCTGGGTAACCAGGTGGTGTGCGTGCGGTTCTCGGACCCCGAGTACGACAAGGAGTTCCCCGCGCGGCGCCTGGAGGGCGCGGTGCAGCCGCCGCGGGTGCTGCGCCCCGGACAGGGGCCCGAGGACACCGGCAACAGGAACTGGCGCCCGCAGATAGGTACCACTAACACACAACTTACCAAAAGTTTGACCAATTCGTATACCCCATAAGCGCCCGTGAATGTTTCCTTTTCGTGGATTTACGTGTGCCACAACAGCAAGGCGATAGAGGTTCACACTTAAAATTGAACTGAAAGTTCATAAATATAATAAATTCTTAAGTATAATAAACGGGCCTTAAAACATAATCCATGCTGCTGCAATACATGTGTCCAAAAACTAGTTTAGCTTAACACTCAAGTCAAAGCCACACGAAGGCTTACTCAATTCTGAAGTTATGATAAATGAGGATGTCTGAAGCCCTAGACAAAAACCAAAGTAAATAGTCACTTCGTCTTAGTCTATACGTCACCACAACTTAGTTGAGGGTTCTTATTATCAGGTGTTATAAATATGTGTGTATCTCCCAGGCATGGTCCGCTCCAACACGATAGCGTCCATGGAGGAGGCGGGCCGCCGCATGCTGGGCCACCACCTGCCGCGCGCGCAGCCCTACGGGGCCGTGCCGCCGCCGCAGGGGCAGCATCGTGAGTACACACCAGGATAACTACCTTTAGGAATACCGCCTGGGCTGAGAGCCTCTGCGCAGAGAAACTGGACACCTATTATTGTTTCTTTGAACGCTTATGTTACCATACCGTACCAATTTGGTATGTCGCTTTGTAGGCCATGAAGCCTGTGACCTGCTGCCATAAGCACTTAGAAAGTTGGGTCTTTACACCAGGTGCAACAAGCTTTGATCTCTAGGGAACGAAGCTCTACCGAGATATCTTGAAAATGACAAACCCTTCTCTTCGCAATGCGGAATTTAGCTCGGACTCACGGTGGCCCATGGAGGCAATGTGTCCGGAATTCCTCGGAATGCCTTCATCCACGGCTTATAGCCCGATCCCGTTCGGCGTTTTCACATACGTAGATCCAGACTGAGCACGAGCATTACCTCCAGACATCAGTGCGGTGATCTAGACTACACAGTAAACGCTGGTCGTATGTTCTGACTCGCGTCGAGCTTTTCTGCGCTGAGAAGCGTTAACGTCGCCGCGCTGCCCTTCTGATGCTAGCACCAGTTGAAGGCGCTGGCTCACTTTACACGTCGGCATGCAAAACATGAGAAAAATTCCCTCGCATAGTGAAAAAAGGATGTTCTTTACCATAAAGCATAACCATAAAAAAATTGCATAGCGAATCCATTTCTATTCAATTTTTCCAAATATTCTTTAATAACATGATTACTGCAAACATTCTTCTCGAATGGCTACTCAATGGAAAAATATGTTTTTGAAGCAGTTACTTACACCAAGGCGCTGTGGGAAGCCAAGCACTCTTCCTCAGGTACAAATTGTGGGATATATTGCTAGGAACAACAGCCTATCGAAGGAGGCATCGTCGGTCAGGACAATCTCGATTACAACAAGTCAAGTCAAACCAAAGTTTGTTCGAAAATGTTACTACCAGTAAAGCTGCCTCCATTTGTCTAAAGTCGTGGTGATCCATGCTGATAAAACTAGTGAAATAGTATATAAAAAAAATGTGAGCACAAATAACTTAAATGAAAAGTGCAATTACCAGCCATGCTAACTCTGTTTGTAATTTAATCGATAAGATTCTTAACAATCTCGGTACGTAATATTCCGTATATCCCTAACACAGGAAAACTAGATGATTCTCTGCAGAACATTCTAAACTCTATTTGGGAAAATGTATTACAAATATAATTTTCGACAATTAAACAATCATCAATCTAATAACCGTCAGCAAAACAAACAGTAGTTGAGTTTATTAAAAATTAATTCGGCCGCACGTCATTTCCGCCAACAATGGCGCGAGCGTGCGATATAATTGAGTCACGTGACTTCCCCTCTCCTCCTCCCGCCCCTCCGCTCCCCTACGCCCCGTGCCCACGCTCGTCAGTCGTTAATTGGCTGTCGGAGCGGGCGCACGTCGCACGTGATCAACGGGAGGTTAATACGTTCATGATTGACGGGTTATGTTTATTTGAGCTTTGATTATGTTGACTATATTTTAATGACTCGATTTTGAAATCTGCAAGATGAAAATAAAATGTAAAAGCGACGATGAGAGAGATTTACTTCATTAATTAACTTTGTTGTATGTATTTAATAAGTAACATAATCCAATCAATTAATCGAGAGAGAAATTATTAAAAAAAAACCCCTGCAAATTAACGAAATCACAAATCAATTAATTTAACTTATCGAGGTCCACTGCTGGACATTGGTCTCCCTCAAGTTGCGCCACAACACTCAACACCTTCCACGTTCATTCCGAGCTAGCTACCTGCCTATCAAGAAGACTACATGTCAATTTGTTACTTAATTATGATTAAGTATCTATAATATATCAAAAATTGATACCATAACGAACTTCCCACAAATAAAAGCTAAACAATTACATCACATCATGAACATCTCGTAGTCATTGTGGTCCAATTTGCGTCCCCTGCTAAAATCGAAGGCCCGGGGCTAGGGTTGTACCACAATACAAACATAATCGCTCGACAATCAGAGCTCGCGTTGATGGCGCCCTCCGAGTGACGCCGGAGGGCTATGTAGTCGTCAACTACTACATGTGACCTTAGGCCGTTTGGTGTGGTGTTAACAAGTATTTGGTGGTATAGCTAATAAGATTCTGATACGGTATGGAAAAAAGTATTTAAAAATCGTGTTGAAATATTTCTTCAAGTCTTTCTCGGATAAATTGTCATACTTTTTTTCTATTAATTAGACACGATTTTTGCTGGTCTTCTCTATCGAAATAATGTATTTTAAGGGCTCATCTAAGGTCATACTAAATAAATGGGATGAAATTAAATCAATCATCAATTTTACATCGTTTACATCATTTTTACATCGCTGCAGTCGACGTAACATAATTGATTTGCAAATACCGTTACGCCTTCCTAAGGCCTACTAGAAATATATCCGAGTTATATGATTTGGTCTGATCTGCTGTTTTACTACAACATGGTACATTTTTTCTTTTTTATTTAATCCTACTCCTGCCTTTGTCGGCCGCGCATTACTCAAACAAACTACTGTGTTTACATCCTGAATTATCGAACAATGCTCTAATTTGATCTCTTTACGAAAGCATCAACAAAACGCCCGATCCATTGCACTAAATAGATAATTACTAGCCAGCACTTAGAAAAAACAAAATTACACACAAATAGCCGGCAAATGTATTCCATTATACGACATTCGAAATTCAAATTGGCCAATCGCTCGCATTGACGTTTAATAGCGCGCGAGGGCAAACAGGAAGTGCGTAGGGACGCCATTGTGTGCCTCCGTGTCGCCAGCTACGAAAATAATAATTATAGAGGGTTGCCAACAATAGGCGGCGATTTTTTTAAATATCGAAGCTCAAGTGCTTCCTATAGAGGATTACCGATACAATGTCGGAAGTTTTTTTTTTACTTTTTCTTTTTTGTAACCTTTAACCAGGTGTTTTAATACCGGGTTTAGGTTTTTTTTAATAATCGGATAAAGATATCTTGTGATCTTTAAATGTGGGTTATTTGGCAGTGTTGAGTGGTCCGCTTTTTATTCTTTCGATCTATGAATTGAGGCTTCTATATTTTGTTAAAAGTGTATTTTTTTATTTATTGGATTTTTATACGTTTTTAATACTTTGATCTCGAGATTCCGTTCAATTTAGTAGCTTTTATTAAGGATGTGCAAGTGCTTGTTTTGAAAGTACTTTCGAAAGTAAGTGGTTCGACCACTACCTACAATAAAAAGAAAGGATGGACTTAGTTGATCTAAAAGATTACTTATTAAAAAGCATACATAAAATAGCTCTTCTTGGTAAAATTGGCCGACATCGGGTAAAAACTAATTCGCCTTGAAAAATGTAAACTGAAATAACTCTTTCGATATTACTGATTAAAAGCCAAGCGACATTATTGTTACTTTTGCAAATACTTCATACTCTTTTTTCAGTTTAATAAGCTAAGTCAAGGGTTTGTATGTAACCCCTAAGCATCCTTCTATTCCTAGTTCCAATCACGAGTGCAGGCTCTGCATCAATCGGGTCAAACGCTGACAACTCGTCAGAAGTCACTACACAACACTCCCAATTACAATTCAATTAATTTTAAATAAAAAGTACAATAATTGTCATTCTTATTACAATGAGATAAGGATTGTTTTTGCATAGCTATCTAAAGCTACCGGGCTTACCGGGGTCGGGGCGCACGCGGCCCAATTATGAGTTTCAACCCCCAACTAAGGGAAGGTTTTAATTGAACACGCTTATTTTATTTTATGATTGACGTGTTTTTTTAGTGTTTTATATGTATGTTGTCATGTTCATGTTCGTGAAGAATAATTATAAAATGTATGTTTATGTAACCTGATAGTTTGATGGCCCAAATCCGGGAGTTAAGTCCAACTGGAAATGTGGAGGATACGCTGTAAGTGTTAACACTTAGAGACTGCTGAAGTAAGGCGAATTTAGCATAAGAAAATCTGTCACCACGCCGTACCCAATGAGCGCGACTTGCCGCGGGTTCGATCTCCGCGTGGGACAAGCGTTTGTGTGATCCACGAATGCTTGTCCTGAGTCTGGGTGTCTAATTGTCTATGCGCATTGAGCCTATTAGTATGATTGTGAAACTCCCCTCGTAACTAGCATAAAATTTCGTTGTACCACTTTTTCAGCTATGGTAGTATCTTTATAACGACATCTTTTACAGAAACATAAAAGTACATATCTTTAAAACAGTTCGTTAAGGACATCAAACTCACTCAACTCTATTTTAACCGCATATAACAAAACCGAATAGAGCATAATACCAAGTAAAATAACAAATGTAATACTAAACATTGTACCCAGCACAGTTTGTACAGCGAGTTAGCTCCACGCATAACGAAGGCGTGTATTCCGAGGGTAGATAAAAAATAAACGAGTCGTCTGCTCTCGACATTGTCTCCAGTCGCCGGTAATTAGAGGCACCGCCCGCGCGTGCTCAAGGGCGCGCCGCCTCACTGACGAGCGAGTGCACAGGTCCAGAGCCTGTGGTTACAAACGATACGAGCTATGAGGGCTGGAGGCAAAGCTGATGTCGAAATTATCATCTTGAAATTGTGACGGATGAGAATATTTTCTTATATTATTTTTTTTTTGAATTTCTTACACAATGGTTACTTTTTCATATTTTTGAATTAATGAATTAATGTTAATAATTAGATTGCGTTTCGACGAGGCTGATGGAAACTTACTTATTCTTCTTATTGTGACATTGTTAAATTATGTGTCTAGATAAAAATGACGTGGTCGTCACAGATGTCTAAATGCTTTCAAAACATACTAACTACGGAACTCGGGAACTCCCTAGCCGTTGTTCTTTGCCGTTTCCTACACCTGTTCACTATTTTCGTTTTCTTGTTACCATCATTAAAATAAGACTTGTGCAAACAATAAAAATAGATCTACGTAGTTATCGTCCCTAAATGTTATAATAGATCTTTTACATTATCCCCGACGCCGACAGCTAGGTCTATTAGCCGTTACATAAATATAATAAAACTGTATAATAGTGGGCGCTGATTTTGTTTGCCTAGTACTTGACTTGATTTTTCCTCCTTTTCCCTCTTATTTTATTACGTAAACGACTGCTGTGTTTTTATTAACAGACGTCATAACATTTTTGACTAAATCAATATACACCATTCTGATAACACCCCATTGTACTTCTCGTATATTTTGTCGTGACAATTCTTAAGGGCAACTGATATTGGTCACTTTGCCAAGTATGAGACAGAATTTCTCTATTTACAGTTGTAAGTATTTTCAAAATTCAAAATTCCGTCCCTGGGTTAGATAGCGAGCTCGTCGGTGGTATAATTTGGCCGGCGTCGCCCGCCCTGGCTTTCACGTGAATGTGACGCGGCGCGCCCATTAGGTGCCTATTATGTCTGCTGCCACCTGCTTTTATATTTTTTAGTTTTTACCACTGCTCTGTAAGGACTTGTAGCCACTGATGTGTAACAACCGTTGACAGATATGACAATTATTGTATGTAACGTAATTGCTATAGAAGAGCTTTAAAAACATTGTTAATGGCGTACACATGTACATATTATGACGCAACCGGTAAGAATAAATGTCTAACAAAGTGATTCATATTCAGAACGTGTTTCTTTTAAGTAGGCCTTTTTCAGGCTCTTTTGAAGCGTTAGTGACTCTAGTTGCGCGATACTGAAAAGTCATCCTTATAAAGAATATCCTCCAAGAAACATCTCCATCCACTCTTAAGGGCCATTTCTTTTCTCTTAGAAAATGTATTTGTAGTTTGTAGATCATAATTTACTAATCAGGCCTCCGAAGTCGAACTAGCGACAAGTTAGCATGTCATCCTCAGGGACATGGTTTTGGTGGCCTATAGAGCACTTGGCTATAAATGTAGAGTGTATTTTGTAACATAAGTTAAAATCAGTAATGCTACGATACAGTGAGTCACAAACCTTGTAAAGTTTCAGGCTGTGTGAAAAGATGGCGTAACTCGAGTCCCGAAAATGGATGCTTTGACAATCTTACCGCCTTAAGCGAGTTCCTTTAAGCTTAGCTTGCTCTACAAGAGTACTTTAAATTAACAAGTATATGTACAAAAATCGTAATTGTCATTATACCAACCCGCAAAATCCTCATAGATGTTTTACATAATGCTTAAAATGAAACAATCCACACGTTTTATTATGTTTAACTTCTATTGTACTATTGTGGAGCAGAAAAAAGAATAAAGCAAGTTACCAAGCTCAAAATATATTTAATATCGATATATAAATCCTACACAAATAATATCTACACAATACGTACTGTGAGTTTTGACCCAGCCTGCCTCACCCACACACAATCAAGAACTTAGAATTAATAGCGCGTTGTACGTGCCCCGCGTTGGGCGCCAACGTCGGTAACAACAATGCCAGCTAATGGCGACGCGTCGTTACGCACTCGACGCTCCGCAATTATTAATGCCTCCGCTGCTACGTGTGACAGGTACAAATAGTCTATTCTCTCGCAAATTACTACCACACTTAACTGCTTGTTTAGATATTGCAGGCTTTGGACCATTGTTTTGTGTACAGTACGGCCCAGACGTAAGTTTTTCATGTATTTGTACTTTTAAATATTTTTCAGCTTTTGATCATTAATTGTTTTATTTTAAAATAACAATTGCTTGGAATGGTGAAACAAACAAAAAGTTAATGTTTCTCCTTGCAATTAAATTCGTTTTTTTTAAAGTCGCTCCGTCTGTAAAGGGTTTAAAGTGTACTTAAATATATCCTCATTTTTGATCAGTACTCAGACCAATATGAATCTAGTATTATTATTAACCTAGTCGATTTATAGTTAATAACTTAATATCTGCAAACACCTTAAATTCTACCCAAAAAGCCCCAAAACAATGAAACAAAAGCTATATCCCCACCATTTTCCACATCGCTACTGATAATCCCTCTCTAAAATCAAAAGTGTTCATCTCAATACAAAATGCAAATATTTTTAATCTGTGTGCGATGTTACTAAGCCACTGGAGTCTGGTCGCTTGCAATCGGTTTACCTACGCGTCAAATTTGTGATGTACGAAAAAGCTTAGTGTTATTTAGACGTTCACAGATTATGGGCGTAGTTGGTATTGAGGTGTTCATTCTAGATGCGACTACGGAAATGTTCTTATTTTTCAAAGCTTCAGTCAATTCGTTTTTTTTAGCCATTCTGATACACTAGAGACGCTTTAAATGTTGGGGTCATTTTACCTTGAAGGCACGTATTCAGTTTAAGTGAGGACTTCAAAATGGGATATTAAAAAGCTACACATTATAGTAATAGTGGAGAACGCATATCTTTACAGTGTGGTTTATGCTGTCGATCGAAAACATCGATATCTTTTGTTTCGAATTATATTCCTTGAATTCGTAACTAAAACTCAAACATGCGTCTTAATGTATTATAGTTAATAAATTTGTGGCAGGAGTCACCAGTCCTCTTCCAGAGCCACATTATCGTGGTGCAGGTTCTTGACAAAGCGAGCGATTAAACACTCGACGTGCGATTCGCGCGGGGCGCGTCGCACCGACTTTTAGTCGAGTGTCGCAATACGCGAGTTTTGTGCTCAAAGAGAACGTTTATATTCATACAAGTGTCGGGATGAAAGATGGCGTTTGATTCTCGCACTGAAGCCTTAAAATAAAGCCGGCTTGTACACATAGTTGCTCGGTGATGTCGGCTACATTGACTACAACGCCTACAGCCGTGACTATTGGATAATGAATTACGAAAATGACACAAATAACAGTCATATTCATATTCCTCAATATATCAAATTCTCCTAATAATGCTATCTCTCGTTTGTTACAGAACGCTCACAGTCGTTCGGTCCCCGACCCAGCGGGTACATGCCATACCAAGGGCACGGGCAAGGCGGCCGCAGCTACAGCTCGGGTAACCAGGAGCAAGGCAGCCGGTACAACCGCGACCACAGCCAGGGCTCTCGCGGCTACCAGAACAACCACGAGCAGGGCTACAGCCAGGGCAATCAGGGCAGTCGCTCTGGTTTCGGCTACGGCAACCAAAACAGATTCGGGAATAACTCTGGTGGTTACAACCAGAACCGGAGTCAGAGTCAAGGATACAGTTCACAGAGTGGAGGCTACCAGAAGTATGGTGGTCACCAGACAAGCCAGGGCTACAGCTCCACAAACAAATCTAGTAACCAGGGGTACAGCACGCAGGGCGGGCGGGACTCGCGCAGCCGGCACCACAGCGACCAGCCGCCCTCGGGGCAGGGCCGCCGGTACCAGGGCTCCAGCCAAGGCGGCTCGTGGCACTAACACCGCAGCCTTAAGACTTTTAGATGTAACGTGAAATAAAATTTAATAAAAAACGCTGTTTGCCACAGGCAATATGTGCATATCTAAAATTGCGATTCGAGCGGATATTTGTTGGGAAACTATAATTTAATTATGAAGTAACCAATATCTGTTTCCATACTTGTATTATAATTATAAATAACAACGTATAAGACCTACAAATATATCATCAATGTACACATTTAATTATTATTTCCACATTTATTTATGTTTTGTATATTTTGTGAAATTCGTCTTGAAAGCTAAATAGTTAGTGAGGTATGTTGCGTACGGCTAGAAATTGTACCTATTTTAGCTAGTTATGTTTACATGTGATATTTTGAGAATTAAAAGATTATCGACTATGTTTCATATCTGTTCATAAAATATTACTGTCTTGGGGGTACTGCAGTGCCCCTGCCAAGTCCCCAACGATTAGATTGGACTACAGTAAGTTATGTGTACTAATTAATGTGTTTTTATTGGCAACTGTACGCGATTAACATTGACGACTAACCCCGAATACTAAAAACGCTCGATTTTAAGGCGTTTTTTAATGTGTGTATGTCGCTTGCTACATTATTTTGAGTATGAGAGGCAATTAAAAAATAGTGCCACTTAAAATTGAGCGTTAAATATTCGCCCATAAGACTGGCGTTTCACAAAAACGATGTTTGTTATTTTGTGAAAAAGTAATACCCAAGCATTTTTCATAAAATTACAAAATGTATAAATATGAAACAGAAATATAATAAAATTATTGATAAGACAAGTTCAATTAGTAGTGGTGGTAGATACTATAATAAGTATTTTTATATTGCCACAATTTAATATAATTTGTCGAACTTTGCAGAGATCTCCGTATCTATTGACTTATATTTATCCGACTTCGGAACAGGAGGTTATTTGTGTGAATTCGTAGATGATTTTGTAACTGAGTTTACAATACTGGAATATAATTTACTGTTTCCGGGAGCTCCTATTCTAAAGCTGAATAGGTTCCCTATGACGGGCGCATTATTGCGACGAACTACCTATGTTAGATTAAGAATTTTATGTGAATCAATCAGTTTGGCACCCTAAACAAAAATAATAAAAATCTCGACACCTCTATCATTGTATTATTTATTATATTGCATTCCCGTTCCTTTTATTCCATCATAATGATTTAACGCAAAATATCGATATCGATTTGATAATCTGATGAAAAACATGAACCTAAACAACAGTACAATTCAGTCAACATTCAAAATTCTAATCAACATTTTTTTAGAATTTTGAATGCTGATATACCAGAAGTAAAATGAAGAAAAGACACCTCATGGGTAAAAATTAAAGTTCGATTGGAAATTGGATTGGAAATATAAATTTAATTCAAATTAACTACGATCTTATATCTTAACTATAAAAGTACAAAGTAAGCCCACCTTTTATTCCTCCCACACACCTTTAACCACATAAATAGGTATATGTACAAGTACCTTATATACCGACATCAAAATAATAATAAACTAAACACATTAGTGCACATGTCAAAACGTTTTCCAATATGGCGGACAAAAGATTTTCAAGTGGCTCGCGTTTGTGCACGATCAATAGTTCTTTTTTAAATTTCTTTCATGAGCTAAGGTAGGCATTGAATGGGAGCCACTCGAGGTATGAATGATGTTAACGGTGATTTTTTAAGTATTTTTTGTCCAGACTGCATGTAATGGACTGTTAATAATTTATTGAGTTTAGAGAACAATAATTACGTGTTGTGTTATGTTAAAGGTTAAGTTTAATCGGTACTTATTAGGGCGAAAAATAACGTTGGAAAAATTCGTATTTCATGACTTATTTATATGAGTTAATAATAATAGTGTCTGTTTCAGGATAAAAATAACAGGGTAGATTGACCAACGATGTAGAGTTTACAAATTCTGAAACGGGAGGTTGTGACTCATTTTGAGTAAAATTTTATCGCATTTCAAATGGCTACTATAATTTTATGTAAGGATAAGTGAATTGAATTGACAAGGTCCTCACTCATAGACCACCTGCCATAAAATCGAACAAATCAATCCATGGGAAAATCTGTCATCCGGAAAAGAAAGTTAGCCCCAGTCCTAAAAACGTCAAATCTACCGAACTGTGAAGCTATAATAGTTTTTGACATAATCTGCACACCGAGTGAAAGGATCTCATTCACACACCACAAGCAAGTCGAGCGATTCGCGACCACTTGACCTTCTCCCGTGACAACAATGACTGATCCGCGAAATTCCCATCAAAACGGAAATTGCTCATTCACACTCCGACGATCAAGAAACGCCACTCAAATTCTTAAGACTCGGAAATCAAAAGTCATCTGTCAAATGAAATTTGAATTCTGAGTTCGGTGGCGTGCTGCGCGCGCGCCGCGTGCGGCGATTGAGAGTCACGCGAGCGCCGCGGGGAGGGCGGCGACACGCTGGCCGCGCCACTCCCCGAGTCATTAGTACGTGTGGAACACAAAGACAAACCTTTGACACATTACTTCATGGTAAAGTGAACATTCTAGATCTTAGCCGCGTTTATGGGAAACGAGCAGAGTTACAAGGTTTACGGTTCAAATGTTATGCGTGTGAGAATGTGGAGGTAGCGCCGGCATGTCGATACATTTGTTACATTTCGATAGTTTTAAATGGTTTGCTTAACAATCTGGGAAATTATTTTCTTACATAAATGACTCTTGGAACTGACTAGGTTTAAGTTGTGTTGAGACTGACAAACAATTTGGGCCCTCCGCGTTTGGGCATTCAGGCACGTTAAATTGTATGTCCCGGCTGTTACTTATACGTATTTGACTGTCGTTACGGGTAGTTAGTAGCTAGAAAGTCTGATTAAGTGGTATCGTGTTGCCAAGGTAAGTAGAAAAGGTCAGATAGGATTTTTGAAAAACTCTGGTATTCAGCAGCATCCTGTTAGACTGGAAGTCGACCCCGACATTGTTGGGAAAAGGCTAGGATGATAATGAATATACGGAGCTATTAGCTTGAGCGATATGGACGTTAATATAAAGATAATGGAACGTACCAGGCCTATTTCCTAATTTTAGACATAGGCAAGTCTTTGTCCCATTCACCTATATGAATAAAATTAATAATGATTCAAAGACTATTTAAATAGATATATTTAAGTAGGCTCCACTTCAACATTATATCTTACATTATTCAAATATATCTAAAAACAATTTTTTTTTTGATACGTTTGTTATAATAATGCATCATTAGGTAGGCCACTACAGCCATGCCCTTCACTTTAAAGCGTAAATTATATCGGTCCCTGTCTGAAGCAACAACAACATAAATCTACAAACAGATGTGGTTATTTAACATCTAACCTACATTAATTCATCCAAATACAAATTAATTTTTGTTCAGTCAACACAAAAACTAACTGACGATAAACTTTCCCCCAAATTTCACATTCGGAACACGCGCTATGCACGGCGCTGATTGGGCGGTGCTACTCGCCGCTGATTGGCTCACAACTTGACAGTAATGGCGTTAACTCGAACCTTATTTACAAAAAAGGTCGTAACAATCAAATTTGAAAAACGATTTTCATTCTTATTTCAGCAGGATAGAGTTGAAGTCTGATTACGTTTACAGTTGGTGGTTGCATTACTGCTGTGTGACATTCTCCCCTCTAGACAGATGTTGCTACATTTCAGTAACAAATTCGCCCACAACCGGTTTTGAATGCTATTGTGTAATTTTTTTGTATTATTTCACCTAATTCATTTGTCATTCGGTTGGTTAGGCGTGGAGGGGAGATATAACTCATTTCAAGTCATTGTTTGTGACTACCGGTTTTTGAAAAAAGTTGTTTTAGTATCTCTGCATCATGATATGTTTTTGCAAGGATTTTCAAGTAGATATGCGTGTTTTGATTTTGGGACTAATGGACCTTATAAACGTAAACATTAAGGATTTAGAAAAATATTATTAAAATATTGGCAAAGTGGGCAGATAGAGCCTACTCACTGTTTTGTGTCCTTCATTTATAAGAGATCAAATATGAAAATAATTATCAGACTCTTGCACTGTTTCTTATTTTCATAAAAAGTTTGAATTTTTCCACTTTAAGTGTAGTTAGGCACTGGCGCACAGTAAATCAAAATACCTACTGTCATCGTATGTAAAAAATACAAAGTTTCACTTCACACCATGTGTGAAGGCTGACATAACGCGCATCAGCTTTACTTATTCATGACATCATTAACAAAAGACTAAAATTCATAAAACCATAATCATTTGTCCGCGAGTAAGCTGCCATGTTATATTGTACAGGCGACCTCACTTTCAAGGGCCATATATTTTTATTTTTTACTTTTTAATAATTCGCGCGGCGCAGCGGTCGAGCTTGAAGCACTCCTCTTGAGCACGGACCCAAAAAATCTCAAAAATCCACCCATGTGTTGGGATTTGACAAAATTGGTCACGGTTCCGTACGATCGTGATTATCCTGATTGGTA
This sequence comes from Trichoplusia ni, assembly GCF_003590095.1. Lineage (NCBI taxonomy): Eukaryota > Metazoa > Arthropoda > Insecta > Lepidoptera > Noctuidae > Trichoplusia > Trichoplusia ni. The sequence goes on from NC_039500.1 coordinate 4,138,504, forward strand.
CTGCTTCGGAGGATTTTTATTTTTTGATCTGGAATATGACGCAATTTCTTGTTTGATTTTTGAATTTGAGTTTGTTAGTTTTGGCCAGTTGTTTAATGGCTATTCCGTATAAATTCTTGTCAAGTCTTTTTGCTTATGCCATTTATATAAGATGCTGAAATATTCGTAAGGCAAGGCTTTTCATGAACACTTTAATTAAGTGGTTTAGTACCTATAAAAATCCATTTAGGTACTTATTAATTTATTATCCACGAAAATGTAAAGATAGAAAATCCAACTACAAACAGTAGCCAAACCCAAGTCCACGGATCTCCAAGCCACACAAAAAGCTGCCTCATTTGACGCTGTGAATTATTATGTATTTTGGAAAAAATCCATTGTTTCGTAATCTCCCTCGTGCTTGTCTCGAGTGGGCATTGAGCAGGGCTGTTGCAGGACCACAATTATGTGCGCGCCATGTGCCGGAGGTGCCAACGTGACGGCGTGTCGGCGTGACGACGTGACGACGTGCTTATGTAATGAGCTACAATGAACACCGTTACATTTAATCATCTATGTGTGAGTAAGCTATTGTGTCGAGTATGTGCCAAATGGTGTGGACTTAGTTCGTTAGCTTGCGTAAATTGTAAGGACCGAACGAATAGCTTATAGAAATTAAAACGGGTCTATTATTTTTGTTGGTATTTTTATTAGTCACTTATTGTAATTAATTATTTCAAAAAAGCCTTTCATTTCACTTTTAAAAATCTTTATACCGTGTTTTAGCACAAAGTTGTAGATATTAATACTTCCTAAAATGCAGAACAAACGTAGGTACATAGTTTAAATAAAATTCAGAATCAGAATAACCTTGATTAGATAAATAATACTTTAACTATTAACTGGCTGAATAAAAATTAACATGCTTCATCCACAAAGTAGCCTCTTATGTGTTCGACTAACGATCAATATTTTAGCAAAGAAAAGGCTATCGCAATAAAAAGAATACTTCGCATCGCTAACACAATTCATACGTATAGCCACAATAGCATTCAACATCAAACGTTAATGTCCTTTGTGCGGAGATCGCAATATTTCCCTATTGTTTCGGCGCGCACCATTAGCGGGCAACAATCGTTCAAATGAAAGCGCGCCAAACCTCTCAGCTGTCAGATCGCGCGCCATTTTCCCTCGAGAGGATGAAAGTCGTCGTGCCTTTGCCTCTAAAAGTAATCCTTTATGTCCGTTCGCTTTGTAGTTATCAAGAGGTAGGTGGTACCGAATGTTAGGAGGAATTCAGAGAATTTTGGAAATATTTATATCATGTAACATTCAGTAAGTTTTTGTCATTGATACCATAAAGCGGTCGATAGACGATATTCGACACCGTGTGCCTAACTGCTACCAATATGACATCAATGACTGTAGTCTGAATTAATGAAATTAGGCTTAAAATCACAATTTTCGTATTCTCTAAGCATTTTTCTACACAATAACATCGGTAAGGCAAAATGCTTAAGAGGATAGGAATCATTTCAAATTCAATCCAATTGGCATTCAATCATCGGCCATTGTAAATAGCAGAATCGGGGCCCTGTAGCCTTACAGATTGCTACGAAATAATGCTGGACCAACGAAATGTTAACTACAATTCATTACCACATCCCCAATATCGTGAGTAAACTTAATTTTGAGTCTTAAGTAAAGTTAGTAAGTTATCTTAAATATGTGCCTATTCAGTATCGCCTACCTCCCATAGAGGACCCCGTTCTTTGTATGTGAAGTGCCTCTTGCCTGACTGATTTATCATGTTTAACGAATTTCCATAGTAAATATTAATTGATTTAATTAAAACCAAAACACAATAGCTTCGTAATTCCACGTTCAATTGCAAAACAGTTTTATTACGTAACATTATTCAAAGCTGACAGACATTTTATGATTTATCAAAACAAATATCGTTTGAAATAGTTATTGCCCTCATTAGGGCGATGATATGAATTGTTATAATGAGCGCTCATGTGTTAAGGCTCGTTCACGTCGGTGGCCATTTTTTTGTATTGTACTTTACTTTTTTTATTTGTTTTTCGTAATTCCAAAATCGAATGCTACATCGGAAAATGAACCCGTGGAAAAAAATAGAGTCAATGGCAATACATTGTGTTTTTATCATCAGCCTTTAGTCGGGTAACGTAATAGTTACTAGGTTCCTTTACTCATATTTTTAGGAGCAAAAAATACAGCTTTTTTTCGACCAATAAAGTAAGATATCGGCCGTTGACGGAGAGGCACGTTTTGTAATAGAAAACTGATTACTTAACACTGGGTTACATTTTTATATGTTTACTGGTCATATTTAGGAGTAAAACAAATTTCATATCCCAATTTCAATGGCAGTCTATTTAAATCTGAAACAAAATAGTAAAAGAACCAAAACAATATGGCTATACCTTTATCAAATGTATTAACGCCACCTGTCAACGCGTCGATGGTTGTCAAAATAACGCGCGTTGGCAACAGAACGGAATAAAATAAAAGGAGATTTATTGAACATTTGAACAATTCGCCGAGTCATACGCGCCGAGACGATTCAGGGATAAGGAGCGATGTTGGAAAACCTTTCGGAATTTTAATATTTGAACTCTAATTATTCAAATTAAGATGGTATTAGAAAATCAGGAATTAGGAAACTTGGTTTTAGAAATGGAAAAGATATCTAGATATTAGATAAGTACATATTCACTTGCTTATTTTTTGGATATACCATAGTAACCTCGTAATAAATTACGCTAATTGATAACAGGCCCTAAATCCTCGTTTAACTGTGCCTATTTCTCAAGTTGATATCACGAAATATTCCTTAACTATTATAATTGACCTTATATACCAAAAAGAGGCCATTTTCCTTACATACTCCTCCTTACATACAGGTGGCCATACTCAGCCAATCTACTGAAGCTTAGATACCTATATAAACACGTATCGATACAGAACCAATGTGTAATAACGATCGCGGCGGTGGTCGTGACAGCCGGCCGCGCTCGGGATAACGAGATGCGAGCCACCGAGACTCGCATGCCCACGTACCACCACATACCACCATATAGACCCACGCATGACGTGTGAACACTTCACACTTTGTACCTATGCTGTCTGCTCGCCAACCCTTCAATAATACTCGTATAACATAAGGCAAGAATGTAACTCTGCAACTACTAGGATTCTCGGTATTAGATGATCTTAAACCTGTAAAGCTCAAAAGGCCCTTTAAATCAGCAAGTTGTTTTGTTAGGTAATAGCAGAATCTAGTTTTTAATAATAGTGTATTGCTGTATGTGTTGCTGTTAACCTTTTTCATTTAAAATAAGCTTTTTGCTGTCCGAAAAAACCGTTCAAAGAAGTCCATCGAGCCCTCAAGGTAATGTAGCCATGAGTAAACACAGTATACGTCATCCCAACTCTGCTCTCTACTTATATAGTTCACTATTCTATCTATCTATCTATTCGTATAAAAATAAAAAAAAAGAGAGAGCTCGTCAAAATACTAGGTTCTCTAATAAATTCATTACAACGCACGCCCGTGCTCTATCGATTGTGGCCTCTTTGCCCGAACGTGCCAGAGACAATCGACGCGATGGCGCTTCTCTACGCAGCTATGGACAAAAGAGAACGCCATATTAGTGTAACGAACGTGCGGGATATTATACTCTACTGTTCGGAAAATACAGATGATTTTCCCCTGTAAAACTAATCACATAGAGCGTTCCAAATTCATAGCATTCGAAAAATAAATGTTCCGGTCAATGCTAGGACCTCATCCCCAAATTCAACTCTTGGCTCTTCGCAAAAAGGTTTATTTTGGAATAAAACTGAGATAGAGGTATAAAACCTTTTTGTTGGAAAACTGCGCGCTCTTTGTCTCTGACTCACTGTCAAGCATACTTGTGTTTTCCCGCGTTTTTTGTTCTAATTAGTCAGGCCCGGCCCTCGACCTCCGCAGCGCTCCTGCCACCAACGAAACGTCGCCAATGTTTTGTAGAGTTATTACAAAGAGTTCACGTTACCACGCTCTATTGAATTGCAAATTTAATTACTTTATAACCCCACCTAATAATTTTTTTGTCGGTTGGATATACAAAGTTGTTTACGTAGCGGTTGTTATATTTTCACTGATGTAGTGTATTTTAGAGTTAGAAATTGACATTTAAAACAATACTTTGTGTCGTAAGAGAAATTATCCTGAAAGTTTCTGCATATAAAATCGATTGAAACGTTTACTCAACATTCTGAGAACATTACCGCATACCTACCTATAATTGCGCCTATCAAGTAATCCGCCAAACCGAACGTTTCGAAGTATCGATCACCGTCAAGCACAAGAACAAGCTTTCAGCCGCACAACTGTAAAATTTAAATACAACACAATAATTACAGCAATTACAGTTACCCTCCGCCCTCCAAGACGGCCTCCTTACAGCTATGAATAGGAAATCTTAAGGCGTAATGGTGTCTCACCCCTTGCATTCATGGGGTTTCGTAAACGCGAATAATATTCACAAATTTGTTTACAGATCGCGTACCCGCGCACAATACGCAAGGCTGGGGAGATGGGGGAAACTCGCTTGTTTTTATTGAATTTTGCTTCAATTCTTTTTGATATTTTTTACAAAATTTGATCAGAATATTATTGGTTCAAGAAATCAAGATCGCTGGTACATTGGTAAAAAATCCCGTAGATTGTACAAGTGCAATTTCTTTATTTTTTAAGATATTTAAGTATAACTCAAAGGTAAGAAAGTAGTATCACATTCCTTGTATTTACAAATATTGTTATGAATGATTAGATCACAGTGAACGTTTCAGATTTGGGTACACTTCTTTAAGGAATCTGGGAAACAGCGGCGGTCGATTCCGGTAGTCGTGTTGATAGTTACAATTTCGAGAAGGTATAAGTAATTTATGAAGTCAGGCAAATTGACGGTAGAGTTCTAGAACTAGATATCATAATCGCACTATCCTTCTAGTTTGCAATGTTCATACAAACTGAGTCTTGATTATTACTCTTGCAAGATGAATAGTTACAGTGCGACAAAATAACATGGCTAGGTAGATCCAAAGATGTAAATTATGATGATCATCAACCTAAATGGAATCATCGTGGTCCTAAGATTCCTCAGACAAGTGTCTGAGTTTAAGTCTTCCGTCCTGTCTGAAAACATGTCACTTGTACATGTCTTGGTACCATAACAGCAGTTTTGTATATATAATAAATTAACGTGTTGTTTATTCTTCCACTTAATTTATAACCATTTTAGTAAGTATTTATTTTCAAATGAGTTTATTCAAACACTCGGTATAGCCATCTTTTTCGAATTGATTCCACAAATGATAATTAATCATGATTTGATTTTGTTCCGCGACAGTGACTACGGCGAAATTCAAATAAAGAAATTAATATTTATTAACATGTACCTATAAAATTGTCTAGCTCAAAAGTCTACGACGGACGACCTCCGTGGTCGAGTGGCGTACGCACCGGTTTCAAGGTGTCGCTAGCTCTGAGGTCCCGGGTTCGATCCCCGGTCGGGACAATGTAAAAAATCACATTTCTACATTGTCTCGGGTCTGGGTGTTTGTGGTTCCTCCGTTGTGTCTGAATTCCATAACACAAGTGCTTTAGCAACTTACTTTGGGTTCAGAACAATGTATGTGATGTTATCCGCATTTATTTATTTATAAAATATGTCCTACAAATTTCCTTAAAATTTTATTTGAACCTGTACAAAAAGTCATTTCTCCACTTGAGCTGAATAAAAAACCAACAATTTATATCTAAATCTACCCTTTATCATCGTCTCTACATCCGCAACTCTAGTCAGGAACAATACCTGCGGACACACGTGCTCTATCTGACGATCGATGCTGGCGGCTATCAATGCTGCCATCGCTGTTGCTGTTCGAAAGTTATTGATATAAACTAAAAAAGGTTTGTTATGACGACTAATTTTTGGTTATAAGAGGAAGCAGTCATAATAAGAGAGAGTCAGAATAAGAGGTGGCAGTCAAACTGTGTAAACGGTTTGGCATGTAATTTAGTTATGTAATTTAATAATAAGAGAGAAATAAAGATTTAGAATTACTAAATGTAGATTAGAAACTTTAGAGTCTAGTCAGAGTGTTAAATAATAGGTACCTACCATCGGTTAACCTATGAATGAGGTGTAATTTTAATGTATTAATTATGCTTTTCTTATAAAAAATATGTATTTCTTAAATAGAAGCAGTATTGTGTTGTATGTGTTTTATGAACTGTATTCTAATACTTTCCAGAAATATGATATGACATACGGCTGCATATGAACACAAGTCGAGGGATCGATCAAAATAGTCTGTGAAGGTAAAGCTCAGCTTGATGCGGTCGGTCTGTTGATGGATGATGACCATCTATGTTAAAACCAGTTCCTCCGTGTTTCAGAAGGCTCGTTACATTATGGGCCCCGGCTATTATTTACACATCTTTGACAGACGGTTACGGGTGGTCAGAAGCAAGAAAGTCTGACAACTAGTCTTACTGAAGAGTATCGTGTTGCCCAGGTAACTGGGTTGAGGAGGGCAGATAGGAAATTGCTCCTGGTGAAACACTGATTCCTACTTAGCAAAATTAAGTTCTAGTTAGACTGAAAGCCGACCCCAACATATTTGTGAAAAAGGCTAAGATGAAGAAAGTACGTTTTTAACAAAATTGCAAATTGAAGAGGCCGCTGCTCCTTCATCATTTAAGTACCTACCTCTACTTACAAAGGTCTATATTAGAGACCAAACACGGCGTGTTTCTCTGTTATTGTTCAAAACAAAACAAAAGCTCCTAATTATAAACCCTCGGAGCGCATGATAACAAGAATGTTCACCGTCCGTCACCCGCGACATAAATCCTGCAATATACTCAAATAATCTGCTTCGAGAGGCCAATAGTTTTCAATTTCAACCCCCTCACCTGTACGTTTGAGTTAATCCAGCGTTTTATTAACGGAACCCGTAACGAGTCGCACGTGTACCCTGCGCCAGCTTTGTTCCAGCAAAATTACTTCTGAACACCAAAAAGAGAGAACTCGAACTCCCTTCCAATCTAAAATAGACTCTATTGCAGGAACCGAAAGTGTGCGTTTCAGGGACAGCTTGAGACTGTTGTGTGTTTTTGATGGGAGGGTGGCCATGTTATTATTTCGTTTTGGCGGGCCGTGACTGACGTTCAAAGTCGGTGTTGCCATGCGGAATAAACTGTAATACGAGTTATGAAAGATTATAGCGTAATCTGGGAATATTGAAGACAATAGGAATAGACCCCGCACAGGGGTGAGAAGCGTTTGTTACTTTATTGTTTGAAGGGCTTGATTGATTTAAGATGGGATGTTTTGAAATTGTTAAACGATAATCGACGATTAAGGTATATCTATGTAAATTGATGTTCTTAAATAGCCTTAAATAAGGAGTTAAAGTTGGTGAAGCTGGTATTTATCTCCGTAGCCCGTACAAGTGGCTTTCTGTACTACTGTGGAGTCGTGTTTAAATTGTGTGATTTATTAGATATTTCTGCAAGGGAACTGAATCCAAGTAACTATCGAAATCGAAAAAACTCATCGGACGAAAAGAGTTGGAGTACCTGTCTCGTAAGTTTTCTTAAACTCATTTCATAAGCTTTGATTTAATTATGTGTAACTTAGATACCTGTTAACATAAATGTTTCCCAAAACGTTGGTCTTGTGCCTCGTTTAAACATGAAAGGATTAAGCTAACGTGAGAACATGAAGAGATAGAAATGACTATCCTTTTGTATGCAAATTCGTAAAAGGCGCCGTAAGCATATCTCTTTGAGGCGAGCACTCGAGCTGTGAGTGCTCTACCTAGATATAAATGTCTGTTCCCGAAGACTTGACCCCATCATTTTGAGGTCCACTTCAGGATCAAAGAGGCTCTACAAACTCCTTCAATGAAAGTCAAAATAAAACTCATTAATTTTATTAATTTTATAAATCGAAATTCATTACACCTCCCTTCATCGTTATAGTTACAAATTCCTTCTCGTTAATACTATTATTTATAATTATTGTAATAATTATTAACTCCCCTAATCCTACAAATTATACATCGACCTAATTTTTCTGAACATATAAATTAAGTTGAAAAATCGTTACTCCATGTTGTTACAACAGACGAATTAATCTAATTTTAATTAAATTCTTATTGCTATTATTTCGTCGTCAGGTGACGCGGGGATCGCCGACATGTTTTAATAAAAAAATCGTTACTAATTGATATTAATTACTATTTACATTGCAGCAATTTGCAGAGTTCACATTGTAAAAAAAATTGTCTTAAGTACATCATAAGTTCATAAGTAAATAATTGCATTTGGATAGAATCAAGTCAAAAAAGTATTTAATTTATATAAAAAGAAAAACAAAGTAAGTAGATTAAACATGTATGGAATGATCCTTGTTTATTACTATAAATTCGTTGTTTATTCTTGCAATAAAAATGATGATAAAACTATTTCAAAAAGTCAATTTAAAATGTTTGTAACCTGGCTGATTAGAATGACAGAAAAGTATTTTCTGGTTATATTTAGGCCTATGAAAGCAGACCTATAACAGATTCTAAAATAAAGTCTTCAGGACCAGTTTAATTAAATAATATCATGTATGTTAATTTTGATTAAATGTATATTAAAAGATTTTGATTCAATCAGCCAAGTCCAAGCCAATATAGATTGCACAAGAGTGTTGATCCGGGCCGGGCTCGGTGCTGCACCGGTCCATACTATACTATATACATTATTATCTACACACGCAAACACTGACTCGTTAAAATTATGTTCTATTCACACAACAATTTGCTACTTTATCAGTTATTTACAGTAATGTTCCTACGCAGGCATAGAGACTTTCACCATCTATATAAACTACTGGGAACTAATTATTGCAGGTTTTTATTCATCAAATCAAGTCTTTTATCTATTATTTTAATAGTAACCGAGAAAGAAATGGCTCCTGTTGATCCAAATGAACTGTTTGTGTGGTGAAACGCTCCATCCAATTCATTACATAATATCTATTACAAGTAAAACTTTGTGCTTTATCGCATAAAACAGACATCTGTCTATCAAGAGCTGGAAGTTTGGCACTCATTGGAATCCTGAACAGAAAAATATTTGTGTCTACAGTTAGAATCTCATACCTACAAAAAAGGCAAACACACATAAGTTTCTACACATCTATGGAAAATGTAGAAATATTTTTAAATTCAGGTTCGATAGTCAGTAAAAAAAATATCACAAGGAATCAATTCAAATCCTCACGTGTGCTTATCTAGGACTATAGCTAAGTATTTACACGTTACCCTCCTCCCGTTTGCGGCGATCACCGACTATGTCCACATTTTACATCAACACTGAGAATTCACTATTTTTCTAATCAAGTCCATGTTAGTAGCTGCAGCCAGCGACTTCACCGGAGACAATGTTCTTAGAGGAGGCTTGTGGTTTCATAAGCTTATGGCAAGACAAACTAGCCAAACGACTTCATTACGAAATTATACACAGTTAGTTAGGTACTTAAGTTATATTTGAAATATATCAAATTCAAAATAAAAATATGTAAACGACAAATTTTCACTTACAAAATATCGTTATATAGAGATTATTTCTGCAAAGGAGTATAAACGAACCAAACAATAAATTAACATTTTAACGAGAACGGGACTCGTTTACATTTTAGACAAAAGCCTATACTTATAGTTTGATCCATAAACTTGATCACGACACAAAATCGTAATTAACAAAAACACCAATGTAAAACAAACCACAGCGTTCAGTCGAATTAATCGAAATACATCTCTTCCTTGAACATTGTCTCGTGGTAAAGCTGCGGGAACTTCTACCAGGCGCGGCCCTGCAGCGGCAGGTAGCCGGAGCACTGCTGCTGGTAGGCGGCGGGCTGCCGGTACGACGACACCAGCGGGTTGCTGCACGCCGCCTGCGAGCCCTGCGCCGCCGAGTACCCCGACGTGGGCGTGGCGCAGTGGCTGTGCGCCGGCGACGACGACTCGCCCGAGCCGCAGGGCTTGCCGTCCTTCACCAGCACCGGGACTGCCACCCGCCGCGGTGATGATGACGACTGGTGGACAGACACAAATATACAACCCCTTCTTCAATAAACTATAAAAGTTGGTAAGGCTGAGATGCCGAAAATTTATTTTTGGTAACTGTTTACCACCGTTCACAATTCCTTTCAATAACGACATCTTGCAAGTCAACTGTCAAGGTTACAATGACAGATCATTCATTATTAACCGGAACGTAGAGACAAATAAATAAGGTTAACGTTAGTACGCAAATATTTTTGGGTAAATCCGGCTTTTAGTTTCGTCAAAAGATATCTGTGGTGTTTCCTTCATTGTAATGAGGATAAATGACATTTGTAGTCAATCCGTTTTTTTTCTGATGTGTAATAATTAACTGAGCATCTTCAATACGTCAGGGAATGGTGAGTTTATAAAAGTTTTTCTAAACGGATACTTTGAAAAGCTCGCTCTCGCTGGACTGATTACGATGAAGTCACCTGCGATTCGTGGTATAACTTTAACAGGTACTATAAAACAGAATTAAAACTAACTGTTTAAAAGGAAGTGTTTCTTCGCTATACAGCGAATACCTGTTAATTACCTGGATATTATATTCCTGTAAATTGTTTAAAACAATTAAATCACAAAGTAAAAAGACTAGTCTATATAGTTCTAGATAAAGTAAGTGATGAAGTATAATCATAAAACTAAGTTTCGTTAAAGATGCGTTTCAATAGAAAATAAGATAACAGGGCCCCGATTCTGCTATTTACAATGGCCGATGAATGAATGGCAATTGGATTAAATCTGAAATTATAAGTAGGGATTCTCTTAAGCATTATGCCAATAATTGAAAATTCATTGTATTGACCTTGAGTGTACCGTCCCATACTGAATTGTTGTGTTGGAAAAATGCTTTAGAAAATACGAAAGTGTCACGTAAGCCAATTTTCATTCATTCATCGGCCATTGCAATAACAGATTGTAATAGTAGAATTGGGGCCCAGTAGTCATGTCGACTGTGAAGTGCGAAACCCACCAAAGAGGTCTCAGCCATGCATTGTGACAGCTACCGAGACGAGTATTAAATATGTGACGGAGCCCACATGTCGCATGTTAAACAAGTGGCGAAATGATGAAGGGCCATCGATCACGACTGGGCTCAAGGGCCTGTGAACCACTGGAGGTTTGCTACACGCCGGTAACTCGGTAAGTACTATATAACAAATTATGTAAAATTAAAATATGCATGACATTTTTTAAATAAGCCTGTTACTGTCATCGTTTCTTATCACAGCAAAGATTCAAAAAAGGGTCGCTATCGTCATAATTTAAAACGATTTTATTCCAGATTTCACTTTAGTAAAAAGGCGAATAAGGCGCTACTCCTTGGTGCTGTTACATACTAGTAAAACACTATACGATCCCTCTTTAGCTAAGGATATAATTGGTACATAAGCAGGATCGTAATTTGGGCGGGCGGCGCCCCGCTAGCAATCAGACTCCGCTACGCCCCCGCCGCGCCGTCGCTGCGCAAATTTAGCCAATGTTTAACTCACGCCAGGGTTACTTCGCTTGTTAGCACATTTAGTAAAATTTTGGAGAAATATTTATGGTTTTCTTTTTTTTGTTGACCACTAATAATTAATCTTTATGCGATCGCTATTATAGTCGATACCGCTAATGCTATCTTAAATCTGCATCTACAAATGAAGTGCTTTTTAAGATAAAACTAAAAATAAAAATATTGAAAATGTATCATAATATGTAATATCAAAGCAGTCATCTTATTTTGCTTTATTCATGTATCGAAATTGGACTTGCATTTAACGTAGAGTCTAATCAATCGAATAATGTGCGCTACGTGGTTCCTGAAAACTTTGCAGCTATAACAAAAAAAAAACTTATAATTGTAAAGTAATTTGCGGCAATCCCTAAACATTGAACCAAACATTTCATTCTTGGTAGATACAATCAAGATTATAATCTTCCTCACGTCAGCGGTGAGGTAGCCCTATTTTCCTGTGAAAAAGAATTTCAATTGTTGCAAGGGTACCAGGGTTCCAGGGTTGCCAGATTTGGAAAGTGCGGGTCCCGTATTTTGTTAGCTATTGAGCGCTGCGGGAGATTGCTATCAAGAGGGCAAAGTCTATCGCCTTGGCAAACACCGCGACCCTCGGTACTGCGTCAGCGGATGATTTTTATCGCTTACACGTTAATATTCATTATTCATTAGCGTAAATTTTTGATTTAATAATGTCACGAAAAACGCATATTTTTAAGTTCTTTTTTTTTACAAATTATACTGTAGGTGCAAAGATACTAAAATATTGTGAACAACCCAGAATTTATTTTGACAGGCGTTAGAGTTAGACCAATACAAGGTCGATTGAACGTTAGCTTACAACAGAATCACCATCAGTGGTTATGTTGTCACGCGTCTTTCTTTTTTCAAGACACTCGCGTCTTGAGCGGTGCTCCAGCAGTCAAGACACATGTCGACATCAACAATAATCTTGATAAAGACTTATCAGTTCCACACATTTGAGCGGTCTAAAATCACTGATAGTAAACATAGCTCACCTGATTGTGTTGGTTCTGCTCGGCCATCGCCTTCTCCTTAGCTTGTCTCTTACATTTATAGCGATGGTTCTGAAACCATATTTTGACCTGAAACAATTACCCTCCGTCATTATTGTTGTCATATAATAATTTACAAGTACTATTATTTTATAGAGAAGTTTATTGTGCAAATGTGCAATGAATGCAGCCTTAATAGTGAGCGGTTGGTTTAAGCGGAATCAGAGAGAGGGGGGGAACTTTAAATCAATCCATGAGATGGGAGGACAAATTTACGCGTTAATCCCATTCCAAACGCATGCAGAGTCAACAGGCAGTCAGTGCCTCCCTGAAATTAGCGCTAGGTCGAGCCGGTCAACACTCCAGCTTAATGACGAAAGAATAAACATGCGCTGTTTGCCCCACCGAGCGGCCGGCCTTTGTCTACGCTCGCTCCCGACGCAGCGAAATATACACTTTATTTATTATTTATACATCGAGAGCGTTTCCTCTTGTTTATTCTTTGAAATGGATGTGTGCTCCCCCGTACCGAGATCCTTCGCTTGTTACGATACCAAACTTATACTTTGTGCCCGCCAATTGTTGATCGATCCGTTATCAAAACAAATATGCTACATGGCTACTACGAAGCACTGGCCACTAGACGGCACTACACCGCCTCGATGGTCGTTTTTTCTGTTTACTCTGTGATGCTTCGTTGTGGGAACGTTGGCAGCATTGACGCGCGCTTTGTGTCGTTCAGGAACGATGCTCGCTAGGTTATTTATGGAGGAGGTGAGAGTTAATGAACGGGCCCCGTCAGCGGGCGTCGCTTATTGCACTCCGCCGAGGCTTGGACGCTCTCGTGTGGAGTACTTTCTTTCAATCTCCTTGTGCATAATGCTCGGCGTTGGCTTGCACGCACTCTCCGCCCGAGTGCGCCATTCACATATTTGTTTTACATCTAAACGGCTGTTGTTACTACGAGTGTTGAGACATTTCGGGTGTGTCCGAGGGCTTTCGAGCTTGAGTTTACACCCACTTAGCTGCCATGCATAATGTTTTCTATTATGCCATGTTTACAATCAGCTGGCTTCTGAAATTATTTGCCTTTGGTTTCATTTGAGACTACCTACATCAATATATTCTACTTCACACATTTTGTAGCCTTACAGATCCAATAAAGCTACTCTACAATTCATCCCAATCCTTCATAATATATACCCACAAATTATTCACTTAATGAGATGTTTTTACATCGAGAATATTGACATCCTTTTTTCACGTATCCTAAAAAATTACGTTCATTAAAACGAAATAGCGGCCACCCAGTCAGCTGTCATCTCTACAATACAAGTCAATTTTGGCGCCAATGCCTTTCTTCCGTCAGAAAGGTGAGGTTACACGAGTCATAACCTAATAGTTACGTAATAAGGTTGGATTTAAATCGTAGACATGATGAATATGGGCTGTGTTATATGGAGCCCGCGTAGGTGTTCCGTTTCTCTGAACCATGACTTGGAATATCGAGCGACAATTATTATAAATAAAGATGCGTTCGTGTTTGTTTAAGTCTTCATTTGCTGCAGTGATTTTTTCCAGCGATGAGTTTGACGTTTTTAATATTTGAAACGTTTACTAACAATGGCTTGTATTTGGGCCCGAGCTGCGTGCTCGAGTGTGCATTAAGAGTGTTGGTAAATCAATTCTTAGGATTTTACAGGCAGTAGCGGGAGCAAACATTTGATCAGTTTGGAAGTAGATTTGTTTGCCCTCATGAGTAGGAGCACATTCGAAATATCATAATCTCTAAGTGATACTTGTCTTCATTTGAGAAATGAACAAAATACATGTCGGAACAGTTAGATACATAATTGGGCAACAGTTAATCCTAAAACTAAATAGAGAATCTACCTACATAAGTACATACAATAGGATCATCAGCAACAAAAAGGACTGATATCTAAAATGCCGTTAGAAATATTAAATAAACCGTCTTCATCGATTCATTTAGAAACGTACGGCTTGTCACTGATTTGTCATTCCCCGCAGCACTCACAATGGCCGATTGTCGCCATTATTGTATCAAGACCTGCATCCGACGGCGCTGAGTAAACATCGCTCCGCGCCGTGACAGCACATCAATGAACTTCATTTATTTAGTAACTTATGATAATATCAAGCAAAAACTTTTAGTTACAATCAGGGAACTACTTTGCCAAACTATTTTTAACCTTATTTTAAAGACGTAATTTCAAATTTAACTGTATTTGATATTTGACAGACGCAAAATGAAGATGGCGGTTAAACGTACGTGAGTGAATGTTGGCAACAAATTTAGAATTATTTTGTACGTGTTTTTTCAGGTGTTAGGTAACACTTTTGATTCATTCTTCACTCTATTCTGTGAATTGATGAATCAGACAATAGTTGAAAAAATAATAATTTGGTTAAATCAATCGCCCTTTGAAATTATTATTTTCAGTTGCATTCGTCAATTTTAGCAATGTCACATATTAAGTACTTACTATGGATACCAAAATTTCCAGATACCATATTGAGTATGAGAATGGTTAGCTCATTATAATTCTTCTGCTAAAATAACTGTACCCAAGTGCCAACATACCAGAAAACTTTGAACTTATGCAGTGCAAAAATGTTACAATCTCTCTCAAAGTAACTGAATACTTAAAAATATATAAGAGCGACGCATGATTGCTCAAATTAGGTAGCTATGTGCAATCGTTAAGTAGAGCTGAATGCTCCGCGGGCGCGGGTTCGACCCCTGCGCGCGGACCGTGAACACCTACGGCAAATATTTACACATCAATCCGTCAAATTAATATTTGTATGTTTATTAAAGTTAGTTTCAAATGTTACTTGTGTCGCTCTGTACGATTATGCAAATATACTTTGCAATTGAGAATTGATGAAATGTTGATGTACCCACGGTTGTTCAAAGAATTACGCAGTTCAAAAATAAACAACGTGATCTTCATCAAGGGTTATTGGTTGCCATTTAGATTATTTGATTTGATAGAGTTATGTAGCTGTTGGCCAATCATACCAAGGGTATGTAGAGACTTTTCTTACAATTAGGATACAGATGTGTTAATAGCAATAACAAAGAAAACAATTATGATTTTAATTTCATTTTATATTTTGCCTAACATCTAGAAATATGATTTATGAATGCAACCTCTTGTAAATAAATATTTTGGTAAATGTTAATTAAGTTATACTTATAAAAAACTTCTGTTTTCAATATCACCGTGAAACCACACGAAGAAACAGACCATGCCCAGAATAATATTAAAATGTAACAAAAAACTCCTGCCCAAATCAGTATCTATAATTTGCGAATAAAATCCATAGAATCCCTTAAGATCCTACGCAAACACCGCAATATTAACAATGGGACATTACAATTCAAATAATGCCCCTTACCTGTACCACAAAGGGCTGCGTCAGGTGTATCATCCGCTTAAGATACTATTAATCCCCCACAATGCCCAGCAAAAAGGTTACCATTCATAAAAATTTAATCTCAAATATATTGCATTGTGCCGCAGCCCAAGCGAAAAGCTAGGCAATAATTTTCGCGGTTATTAAACGAGAAACGAATCAAAAGTTTTTTTTTAATTTGTTTTGGCATGTTGGCCGCACTGAGGCCGCGGGCTTTTGATGTGATGATAGCGTAGATAATTATCATTTTGGAGAGCTTCTTAGTGAATGTTAAAGATTTATTTAAAACAAACTTATTGTAAAACATATTTTGAACTGGGTTATCTAATTGATATCTCGATTGTCTTTGATTTTTAAATAAAAAAACAACATAACAATGCCCAGAGTCAGCTGAACTTATAAAACTATTTTATTCTCAACCTTGCATACACTGATGCACGCAATTTAAAGAAAAAAAAACAGTCAGTATGTACATATGTATACTGTTTTTTTTGGAGGAAACCACAATTAAATAGCATAATTTGACCAAAACATATTCAATAACTGAAGCAAAGCAGATGAGCCGCTTGACAGGAAACGCATTGAAATCCCACGACGATTACAGAATATAAAAAAGAACTTGAGTGGGATTAATGGTGAGATTATAAGCTCTGAGGGATTCGCCGACAGCCTTCAATGATAGCTTAAATAATTATGATGTAAATACTTACTAAATACACTTCAATATGATTGTAGTAAAGAAACTGTCGGAACAGTTGGTAAAGGAAGTATGGTGGAGGTTTTTTGCAAGATTTGTAAACCAAGTGATATCATAACAATGTGTTTTACGTAGAAATTCTACTGATGTTTTCAATAAAGAATGAAATTATAGTGAAACGTTTATTTTGGTAAGAGTATTCGTAAGGCAATACGAGAATTATTAGGCGCTTCTTTACCTAAGCTTGATATTTTCAGAGCACGATAGGGCTCTAACAATTTAGGCCTATTTAAATAACTTCACGCTTTGGAACATTGGCAGCTCCTTGGATATCATTATTGCGCTCAGGAGTAATTTTATTTTATTCTATGTTTCATAGATCATGAAAATTCATTAGTTTAAAAAACTATCTTGTGACAGAAGTATACAAATCTATAAAAGAATACAACATGTCATCAGCAATCAGCCAATCAGAGCACATCAAGCCATCCAACTGACACATAATAATTTGTTCCGGGGCTACTTAGTGTCATCGACAACGGAGCAGTGATGGCTGACGGCAGTGACGGCTATTGTTTCATAAAGCACCATTATCTCATTCCTCTTATTACCGCGTGGAGCGCCCGCATGCTCGCATCCGCCGCGCTCGGCACCGCCGGAGAGCGGGCCCTGCAGTACGTGCAGTACGTGACCATGTACAATGGAGGAACCTTTGTTGCCGGCGTTTTTTTGTTTTCCAGCTGATCTCACGGTTTTAATCAGTGTTCACTTTAATTGTTTTTGTCATCAAAATTTAATTTTCTTGAGCTTTGACTGATGGTTTATTGGAAATTAATTGGATTATTTTAGGTACTCTTACTAGACGGAATTGGGGCCTGATTACTTTAAGTGTCTCGGTTCTGTTTGCCTACGGTAATAGCCACAGATCCAAGCTATTATTTTGGTGTTGTAGATTACATTATTGTATAGGTTAAGCTTTTGCTATGTGGCGGTTTTCGCGTTCGAAATATACACGGTAAGTCTTTTAGAATTCAAGTGGTACATCATTCCAATTTGTTTATCGATATAAATTCAGAAAGTCCCCTGTGAAAGAGTCAAAGCCAGATAGTGTTACTTTTTTCCATTCTACTGTAGATATGGATTTAATTTATAAAAGTCGAAACCATCCCCGTGCATTACGAACAGGCAACGAGAAAAGCTAGCTAAAGTTACTTCACTACAGTAACAAAAAACCATCAGAAATATACCTGCAAATAAAGCAGTCATTAAAATAGCCATTAGCTTTATTAAATCGCAGTGTATTTGAGCGGGCCCCGGTGGCTGGAGCCGTAACATCAGAATTTACTTACGCCGAACGAAGCGCCCTCTATTTACCCATCCCGAACGTCAAACAGGCGGGATATTGTGGCCGACTCCAGCTTTATTGCAGCTATTTAAATGGTATGAATATGCACGCTTTTAGAGTTATTCTTTCTATTGACTGATGGATGTTTGAGATGAAGTTTGCGTGGGGTTTGTTAGTATGGAGTAAAGAGATATGGAAGTAGGCGACGTGATCAATGTTCGTATTGATGCTGCAGGAAAAAAATGGCTATTTGTCTCGGATCTACATGATATTGGATTGATGAATCAGTGACAATTTAAGTAGTAATTTAATTCTACTTCCTGCTAATATTATAAACATAAAATGTTTGTAGGTATGGGTGGATGTTTGTTACTCTTTCACGCAAAAAGCACTGATTGGATTTGGTACATAGTTTTATCCCAATCTTGTATTTCCGTAAGATCACTTTCGATAGGTAGCGCGTTGAGCCGCTGGCATTGGCCGGTATGTAATAAAGTTTATTAACATATCACAAACACCTGCCATTCATTATTCTAGTAGAAGTTGGTGAAGCTCATATTTTATTCCAATCATACTTATTCGACATTGTTATTTTCTCGAGATTTTGTGGACCAAAAACGTTACAAAAAACCACTCAGTATTAAACGATATAAGTTCATAAAGATTATCCGAGATTCTCGTAACTGAATACAGATAATACAGCGCTTAGCGCGACTCGCACGCGTCGTGCGTGCGTCTGACAGCGGCCGCTACCGGACCCGTAAGAGGATTTTATACAAATATAAATATATATTCTGATTTAAAAGAGGTTTAAAATATGGATAAATGCCTGAGGATGTTAAAAGCTGTTGGCTAGGCCCTAGTGTTACGATTTCTCAAGTGGCTCATAATCAAGATAGTAAACTTGTCTTGTAAGACACAAAATATTTGACACACTCAGTGACCTACCCAATTTTAATTATAATATTTAAATTTTATCCCGCTTCACAATTAAGCTAAATGTTTGATCTCTATGTGTCTACCCCTCCAAATATTTCGGTCATAATGCATGAAATACTAAATCCGCGAAACATTCCCAACTATTTACATTAAAAAACATCATCACCATTATTAATATAACTGTCAACGGCACGCGCCCTATTTCCCACATTCGTTCACAAAATTCAAATCCTTTACAACAATGCGTCAATAATCTCTGGCCGTGTCGATATAAATTTCATAAACTCCGCGCGACCCCCACAATGGTTTGCGTCCATGAATAATCTCCATTTTGACGGTGTCAACACCAGCCGTTTGGCGCCAAAACAAACGTCAGCGGGGCACAATGGCGGCGCGCTAAGCCGGAGATAATGCGTTGTTATTATAATTGGGCCGTGCAGAATGCATTGTTCCCCTGCAGGTTAATTAGGATATTGATCGCCGCATCTTTGGGATTGTGCGTGAATGGGAATTATGTCAGATAGCTCTCCTCTCATGAGTATGCATAATTTCAAGAAGACTGAACTTAGAGTTTGAGTTCACGAATATGGAGAAGTTTGGAAAAAAGGAGAGGTCTTTGTCCTGCGGCGGGTTCTCAAAGAGGCTCTTTAAAAAATCTCCACTACTCTTTGTAACGGAATATAAACGCGGAAGCCCCGACAAATTCAATACAAAAAATAGCAACTTTAAGTAAACGATTAGAAGAAAACAATTGTTCTTCAACATTGACAGCATAACTAGGGGTGTATAACATAAACCGAACCACAATTAGCCCTAAATACAAAGTAATTCAATCAGCTCCATTTGATGAGCTCCCTAAACGGAAGTTACTCCCTCGCCAGCAGCCGGCGGGCATTCCGCACTGTTCCTACATTGTGGGCGTTCTCTGTAATTGACTCCGGTCATCGCCGGAGGCGTCTGGAGCGCGATTACCGCGTGATTTACGAGCGCGTGTCTCTGGCACGGCGTGACGCTGGTACCACTGATCACGCAGCTAACGCTGGTCACGGTGGTGACGCCCAGCGCTCGCACGCGTGCCTTCCACTTCACTCTGCTTGTCACGGATTGTTGTAATTTGAGGCGTGACTCCAACGATCTCAACGGTCTTTTGTTTTTATAAGTAGCAGTTGAAGGGTTGTAAAACTTATTCAGAGATTTGTAAGTTATTTATAAGTCGTGGGATATTTTTTCAGATTTATTTATATGTAGTTGTGAAAGGGTGAATTTTATTTGCTATACATTTTTCAATTTGAAGTGACTTTCTTGAGTTTCTGTTGCTATTTTGACAACAATCATACAGAAAAGCAATATTTAAAACTCCAGTTTAGTAAGGGTCGTCCTGTCGTGTAACACTAAGGGTTTTGGGGGCCAAAGAAAAAAAATGGTCACCCAAGAATTTATAACCGCATTAACTATTGGTCAACTTCGATTATTAATTTGACTATTATAATTTATTGCTGTTATGGACAAATTACTAGCTATCACGGTACTATAGATTTCAGCCTGCTTACAGGCGGACGGACTGACCCGAGCCTTAATAATAGGGTTCAATTTTCACCTTTTGGGAACGGAACCCTAATAGCCATGTTGCTTTAAAATCACTAACCCAATAACACAACTTTATATTTTACAATATTACAATTTCATTCCCGTACTCGAAATACCTGTATATAAACTCTACCAAACAAACTAATTTAAATAGTCTGGCAACACATGACAGTTCGTTAGAGCTGCTGCACTGGGATGTCGGGCGATGGCCGCGCCTCGCTGCCACTTCAGATAGCTTTGACTGCACGAGTGTTTCGCTGATATTTCCCTATTTGCTACGGCTTTTGTACGTACGTCTGTTTAATTGCCAATACACGGCGGTTTGTTGTTTTAATGTTCGCTGTGAAATAATAGTACTTTTATTTTATTCTCATGTCTGTCATTTTAAGCTGCCAACAGTTTAAATGACGTGAAATTTGTATTGAATTCAGTTGAAAACTTTAACCTAGGTGACTTCGTAATGGTGTTGAATCTTTTAAGTAAATTTTACGGAAAGTTTAACCTTCTGTGTATTATTTAGAAACTTGTCAATTTATGTAAATACTAATGTGTAATTTGTTTTACTCAAAATCGTATCATAGCAACACTTTAAAAAACGAAAACAGTGTTTCAAACAGAATCCCAAGCACGTTAATAATGAAAGTAAGAAAAACATCTTAAAATGTAGATATAATTTACTAAACAACTGTGTTTTTACAACTGGCAAGCTAAGACAGCTCGTTACCGCGTGACGTCACCGGCGACCGCACACCGCTTCAACTGCTTTGATTTTCAAGTGCCGGTACAAATTTATCCCTGTGTGTTACTGGGAGAGTACGTCTTTGAATTAGGGGTGCGTAGATGGGGAGGATTTTTATTTTTACAGTAACTGTAGGTTATATTTGTTTATCTTTCAAGAAATATAAAATAATGAAATGAGGTGCATTTGTCTCTTGAAACCTTACAAATAGACAAAGCATTACCAAACGCGCACTAAGTGCCGATTCATAAGTAAAAGACTAGATCGAGTTTTACACAAATATTTGAACAAAATCTAATTATAAAAATCTAGATTATCAATAAAGAAATTTATACCGTAAATCGAGAAGATCTTGAATAAAATTCATTTATGTGTATTAAAAATCGTACAAAACAAAGACTCTACTTTCTATAACCTCATAGATAGATATCTACATTGTTAAAAAAAAAAACATAATTTAATCGCACATACATTGATACGCATCGACATTTTAGCTAAAATTTTCGCATACCTTCATGTAAGAACACAGGAACAATCAATAAGGAAGTATAGAAAGTATGACTGACCTGTGTAGGGGTTAAGTGTATGAGAGACGCGAGGTGTTCTCTCTCCGGCGCCGACAAATACTTCTGCTGTTTGAACCGCCTCTCCAACTCGTACACCTGCGAGAAATTTACACTATTACACTAATCATCCAGATAAGTACATGGTGGCATGATATCTATGGTACAAGCTATGTTGATAGCAAGTAAGGTGATATTATAATAATTGAATTTTTTGGAGTTTTTTGGCAACTCCTCAGCGATAAAGTTGATTTTAGTTAGACATACCATAGTAAAATATTGCCCTATGAATAGTATTCCGGAACACAGAACCTATATCTGTATGTTCGCATCACGCTAAACAAAACACAGATCGCAAAACACACACATTGTTACCCACATAATGCCGTTAATTTGTCTCACTCACACATACTCGCTCTCACACAGAAACACTAGAATCAAACTGCAACCAGAAAATTCCGTGGAAATAGAATTAATTACATGGCTCATGGCTGGTGGAGGGCGGGGCCGGATGTGGGCGGGATGGGCGCCGCCCTCGCGCTAACGCAATTTTGGCTTTAGTTAGCCTTTGAATGCGGTGTTGCCCGTTCCCCGGCAGCTTTGATGTGGAATGTTTTATGAGATTAAAGTTGCGACTTTGCTACAGAGTTGTCATGAGCTGTGTAATATAATATTAAAGTTGTAGAAAAATGTATTAAACTGTGTAATAAAGGGTTTTGCTCAGGAAAGTGTTGTATGAGCAACGTAATGATCAGCTAAAGAAGAATAATGCTAAACTAACAATGGGTTTCTAAATATCATTTTGATATCTGTGTACTAGTTACCAAAATTATTAATATTTTGCATTTTACGACTTACTATTAAAGTCGTACGGGTTTAAAAAGCTTCAATGTTGCGAATTTACTTTGATCTACTCTTAAACTATCCGCATATACAATGAAGCTAAAATACGAGATTTTATTTAGATGTTCGGAAATGCAGATCAAAACATATTTCCCAGTAAATTTTCTCGACTGTTGACCCGGGTCCCGGGACTCGTCCGGTCACCATGGCACCGCCCCGGTCTAAACCGGTCACGGTTCGTGCAAGACCCCCTCATAAAGCGCTCTGTTCACGAAGCGACGCGAATTTAACTCCAGTCGCACCTGTGTGCATTGCATAGAGAATCAAAAGGAGCTCAGACTAGTTAATAATAAGGATTTGTTTCGGCATATTACGACGAAGACAGGAATTATTCGTTTCGGGACATAATCAAGGTCAGCTTTGCTAAATCGTAGTAACGATTAAGATTATTTTCATGCGGCGCAATGTACCTATAGGTATTTCAGTACTTACAAATAATTTAGTACAATTAAAAATACCAACAGATAAATAATAGAACCACATAGGGAGTAAAGACTTCTGATACTCTTTGCTTCAAATGTAGATCTCAAAAGCCATATTGCAAGTTTACCTAATAACAAAAAAGAAAATTACGATCGAATACATCATATATATTCTTTTTTGGAAAAATGAATAAATCGAACAAAATAATCCTGCATCTAATAACGATTTTCGAATCTAAATCATACAGAAAATATCCTTAGTTCGTGAATTGTCAGGTAACGTCCCCCAGTCCGTATTTATTTGTAAAATGATCGGCAAATAAAGCTCCCCCAGCGAGGGAGCGGCCGAATAATACTGGATGCGAGACGAACTGAGGTACTCAGCTATGGAGAAAGATGTAGGTACCTACAGTGCGAAACTAGAAGACCTCTTATGCGTGAAGGAAGTTCGAACCTATTGAAAAATAGAAAGAAAATCAGCACTTAATTCATACTTGAAACTAAGTTGAGTATAGTCAAATAGGATTAGATGAAGTTGTGAAAAAGGTTCTCATATTTAATAAACACAGACTAGTGGAACAAACGAAAATCATTACATTGAAATAAGCTAGGAACCCACTAGCGTGTTGTGCATCTTTGGGCCTCCCACCAGCCATTAAGAATCCATAAGAAACGAAAGGAAGTAGGCCTACTTCCAGCAGGCTATGTAGACCTGAAGATGGGCGATATTTTTCTGAATGCTAATGTTGATTAAATCAGTAAAACGTTTTAAAGTAACATAATTAAAAAGTGAATGCATTTATCGATTTAAGGAATGATTTTCACAATTTTGCATGATTAATAATTGATCAAAGGCTAATATGGCTAAATTGGTATTGTATGTTCCAAATGCAAGACTGTGAATTACTGTACCTTAAATCGATTGTAATGCTTGTAAAATGTTATATGTCTAGATTCTCTAGGGTTAAATTGGTATCTTACCTGTGCCTGTGTGAACAGCACCCTCCGCTTCCGGCGCTGCGCCAGCGGGAACTGCATGGGCTTGGAGTCGGGGCCCGCGCACGCCGCCAGCCCGCCCATGTTGTTGACGTGCCCCATGCCGCCAGACGTCGACGTCATCAGCCTGGAAACTGAAGCAGCCGCTCAGATACGCACACTTGGATATACATACTACTATCATTGATGGAGCGCACAATACTGTCTTTTTCTATTCCGCTAAAATATTATTCTCAAACTAAGCAAAGCTATTATTGTGATTACTAGATAAGTGATTAATAATAAAACAATAAATGTTTATTTCAAAAAGTAATCATAAAATTTGTCTATCTAAATCGGACATAAGAATAATGAAGTACAACACTATACATTATTTGAGACAGAGTGAACGTCTGTGTCCGTGCTAGTATAAACTGTGTTACAGACACAGGCGCCTTCCTCTTACAATTTATTGCCAAATTTGCTGCACTTTCTTTAATAGGCGTAAAACTTAGTTCCACGTAAGTACTTAATACTTACGTGGATTAACATACTTATATGTTTCGAAATACATACGTATTATAAATAAATTACAGCCTGGCACGGAACAAATGATCGTGCTCATCACACAAACGTTTGTCCTGGGTGAGTATCGAATTCTAAGGGTGTCAAACAGTTACAAAGAAATTCGTTCACAGTGTATTCGCAGGCAACAAAGTTCAATTGTTTTCAATTTCCATTAGTTCAATTCTTAGTATTACCGAATCGAGTACAAATCCCTAATTTTATAATCCCTGTCAACAACTATCAAAAGAAAACCAAAATGTCTTTCATCTTTTAATTCAACTTTCCTGTAATTCTACTCAACGGAAAACATGGAAAGTCAAACCCTCAAAATTATTTCTTAGCTCAGACCGCCAAAAAAGCACCAATTTTCCCGAAAATTACCTAAGCAATTAGTAAAATTCGATTTTCATAAGATTAGCTGCCAATTACCAAGAACTAATTAAATACTTCGCTTTAATAAAACTTTTAAGTAGTTATTTCATTTTAACTACGATTTTATTAAACTCCGTTCAAGACCTAAAAGCGTTTGTCTCAGGCAAACTTTGAAATTCATTAAACTTAATTAATTGATTAACTTAATGGTTCAATTTACTTTGGTGAGTTGAACTTGCTTTTCGTTTCAGCTGATTAAAACCTTCGTCTTGTTTTCAATTTATTGGGACTTGTGAATACATCAAACTTTTAACTTATGTGCCTGAGTTACTTATTAATTTATTTTTATGTTTTAAGGAACCCTGTAATTATGAAAATCGTTAACATTAATAGGTTAATCACATTTTATTAGATAATATATCTCACTCTGTACAAATCAATCAAAAGCCAACCAATCAACTCAGTTTGGTCACAACAAATTTAAGACCGTTTTTATGGCTTATCGGGTACATAACCTTAAAAATAATGTAACTTTAAATAAAACAGTAAAATAACAAGATGAAAAAGACTAATAACATTTTACGAAACCGAAATACTTGACATTTCCACCATATTCTTGTCGCTAACAATTTTGCAACATACGAGCGACGATAAAATAAATGCAATGCTTTAATCACATTTTTATCCATCCTTGTGAATTATAAAAGGGGAGTAGCGGGAAAATAAAAATTAATACTTTCTAGCGGTAGAAATTATTCTCTTAACGTTGGCAACATTTAAGCTGGCGCCCGCCATTTTCCTAATGACACTAGACGCGATGGTTTTCCGCGCTAGTAGCTTTGCGACGTATTTTAGTCACTTTGAGAGATTATGACTATGTTTTATGAGTTTTCATATTACATTTGATTCAGCTTTCTTCTTTAGCAAGACGACTATGTTTTAGTACCTACTTAGCTAATCTCACTCAGTTTTTGAAAGTAAAGTATTACACAGTATGCCTAAGTATTAGACAGCTTTTTTCAATATTTTCCTCGTTTTCACGATTGAATAATATGTAAGTACGAAAATTGCAACAATAGGATGCAAGTTTCGATACCTTATTCGTCCAAAAAATAGACTAGATCTCGCAGTTGTTGGCGAGGTCGGGGCATCAGCATTTCGGCCCAATATCGCGCACATTACACACAACCCGACGTATTTACACAACACTCGAGCAGGAGGGGCATCAATAAAATATTACTCCCCATTCTGTCTTACTTCATTGTGCGTGAGTATTGTGTGATATCTCTGCCATCGATGGAGCTCATGCGAGACTCCGTACTGCGGGTTCTGTTTGTTTTTTAAATGTTTTTACAATTTACCTCGAATCGCTTCAAAAAGTTTATAATTTTGTCAAGAACTCTATAATAAAGTGCCTAGAAAAAACCTAAAATCTTGATGTTCGATTGATCATTCTGCAGATATTCTAAGAAACAATCAGACCTAGCTGTTATTGGCAATGTACTGAAAATACTTTATTTTTTGTACTGATCCGTTCAGAGCATTTTTGGCTAAATTACCAAACACGGTGATAAGCAGTTAGTGTATCAGTAGGTATGTGTTAAATAACTTTCCCTCGACTTCGCTATGTGTATACCAATTTACACGTAAACAACCGCATAGTAAACCACAAAATACATTAAAATATAATTATCAAGTTAAGATCATTCCACCGTACCCTAACAAAATGTAGAGCCAGTTTCCAGCCTCCTTTGTGTATTGTACAGCCGGACATTTTGTTATCCGCGGATCTCTGTTTAATTGAAACGTAGCGCTATTTCCATGGCGGGCTTCAATGGCCGCGTTTTTAGAACCCAATTGAATCGTTTAATGACACGTAAAGGGATGTTTACAAACATCTTGAATAGTTCCCGATGACAGCTCAATACAGTACTGATTTAATTTTAATTGATCTGCTATCCGTTTTTTGGTGTGGTTTTATAAAAAGGAGTTAACGTATACTTAACGAAATTTTTTATACTATTTTTAGGACTTACTCTACCTTATGCTGCATATTTTGACAATAACATTGGCTTAATTCATAATTAAGTAGTAGTCATTAGTTAATTGAACAATGCTTGTTGCGTATGTTTCAACTTTTAAAGTTTTGTTTCATTTTTGGTCACTAGCTCTTTTACCAAGTGTGGTCTCCTCCTCCGTAGCCAAAACTCAAAATTTCCTAAGAATACATGTCATGCACTCATGTGTCCGTGCGTGACAGGGGTCGGGCAGAGATGTGCATATATTTTGACAACAAATACGTCGGTAATTGAACCGGGGGCGGCCGGCGAGGGAGCCGGGCGTGAGATGTCAACGGAACTATTTTCACGGACGAACGGTGCTAGATGTATGTTAAACAGTAAATTGTAGTTTAAGTTGAGTCAAGGCTGGGTAAACTATGTTTCTTTAGTAGTATTGTACTGTTGGTTTCTTATTTGTTATTTTGTGAACATTCATATTGTTCCTGACAAGTCTTAAAGCTTGAAGTGTTGAAGTCTGTTCATGTTCTTTGTTCCGTTTCACATATTCCACGAACAAGTCATCTGTTTATATTTATTTTCTCTTTTTTTCTGAACTCCTCAGCTACCGTCGTGATCAAAGAGAACAGCCCTCATTCCCCGATGATACAACAACAATGTTGCCAACCGCAATAAACCTCAGCTACCGTCAATTATCATTTTCTACCATCCGAAAATGAGATGAAAAATAAATAGTTGCACGGAGACACTTAGCTTTATCGCGTGCGTTTGATGACACGATTGGCGTGAAATTGGCCTGCCCAGGGGCCTGGGGCGAGGGGCGGCGGGCTGGGGTCACTCCAGAGGGGCAAGCAGGCGTGCGTCTGACGGCCGCTGACCGCAAGTAATTACCAACTAGACAATGCTAGTTGAAAATTCACTAAAGTTTTAATAGGCAGTGTTCTCACTTTGTGCGGAGTTATTATTGCTTTTTGGCCCAACCTTGGTTTTGAGGTTATGTTTTACGTAATTAGGATTTTGATAAATGGATTTTTAATGACTTCTTAACATTTTCGTTGCTGCTTCTATGCGATTTTTAGTAAAAGCAGCTCGCTGATTTAGTGGTATTCGTTAGACCTGCTATAACACTAAGCCTACACAGCTACTGAATAGAAGCGTGACGGTATTACACGTAACATCTGAACATCCGCGTGACCAATAAAGGTATCGTAAATAATTATTTAAAAATACACGTTTACTTTTATATTAGTCGAGACAAATTGACCTTTTCGTTCTGAATAAATTTGGTAACACCTCATTATCGAGGTACAGACGCGGTCATAAGTACAATGAAAAATATTAAGTGCGATGATATATTTAATTTCGTATGAGTTCTTGACGCTTGGTAATTTAAGGTGAAAGTCCGTACTTAAAATATTTAGTACGGACAAATTACAAACTATGTTTTTGGTAACAAAATCTTTAGGCATAGCACAAATCCATATATGTATTGCCAAAACGATGACAATGATATATAAACAACATTTTTGTGGCATTATTAATACTGAAATTTAACTAACTTATAAAATCTGAAGAACATCATCCGTCTAAATTTTAATTGCCTCTGTCTTTTTTGCAAATCTTACTGATTTTCTCGATGGTTGTACAACATGTCTATTTTATTTATTTATTGTGAATGTTTGCCTTCAAGCTGCCTTCAAATTCAAGTATTGAGTTTGTGTTACGTAAGCACGTGTGTATGTATGAGTGTCAATAATTATGTACTCGTATGTACCCACTATAAGTATGTATTTATAGTGTTTATAGCTTGCTAATGTAATGAGTCTGGTATACTAGTTACTGGTTTTCACTTATGATTTCAATTCCATCTTTTTTGATATCTTGTAATAGAGCAAGCTACTTATCCGATAGTAAGTGAAGCCTGGACACTGGAATATCACCTGTTTTAGATTTTTTTTGACAAGCATATGGGGACTATCTCAGTCCATTGCCTCTGCAAAATCTATTCCGCTGTGGCCCAACTATTCGTATAACCCAGCTCAAAACATTGAGTAAATAGGACGCAGCTACTCTATCTTAGAGGTATACAATTCATGCTATTATGGATGGACTGTTTTTAATTCAATTTTACTTGCAACAATAAAAAGTAATTAACGCAAATATCTAGGAGTAAAAGTGTCATAATAGTGTCAGAAATATACTCTCATAAGAAGATTTCAATGAAATACAAACATTTTAGGTTGATTATACAAACAATTGAATTAACACGAAAACAAGTTCAATATTGATTATATGAATCATAATGATCGTGATGTTTGTAGAAACACTAGGAATCTAAATCTCCGTACGAGGGTACATAGCGTTCGGGCGGCCACTTCGGCTACTGTCGGCAATGCTCGGTAGTCCGAGCCGTGCGCCTGCGTCACACACGCGTCAATATTTGCTGACAACTAATGGATTTCGCGAACGAAGGGTCATGTCATCTACTTTGTATAGAAACCTGTTTTGTATAGCTAGGTTAACTTATGGTATATCATTAAAGTTTTAAATAGGCGTCGAGAAGTCTATGAAAATGTAAGATTTTTGGTGTCTAATGAAAATGTATACAATGTACTTTTGAATAAATTATAACAGTCGCTTAAATTATTGTAACATTTAGTATGTTATCATTTTTAAGCGCATATTTAGAGTCCATCATCCGTGCCATCATTAAAATTCTCATGATCCCCATGAACAGTTCATAATAATCGCATTAAAATTCGCTACGCGCGCGCATCTGATCGCCCCCTCACGCAAAATGTTGCCAACGCTGAATAAACTCCGGCAAATTGTGCGTGAATAAACATTGACAATAATACGAGCATTGTTGCAACCCCAACCGGGTGTGCTGTCAAAATAGAGTAGTTCTAATCGCGGGCGGCCGATCGGAAAACGAGGCGGATACGTGAGGAGATACCGCTTTGTAAAACAAATCGTTTTGTTGAATGTTTAATAATAATTAGTTAAGTTATTTAAACTACGTTTATGCCGTCTGCCGTCATGATCAATTACCCTGATTAGGTTTAAAAATGAGCGCACGCAGGTTTCTCATTTAAAAAGTATATGTGCATTGTATACCTAGTTAAAGTATACCTTACCAGGATACCTAATAAAGTGTATAGGTATCTATGTTAACATGAAAACAGTGTATAAAAATATTCAGAAAAAAACTGTCCAAACAATTTTATTATAACATTCCGTGCGTTGTCCAGCAAAAATGAGACCGTTGCCATTTCTAAAAGTAAACAAACCAACAAAGATGTCGGGAAATGAAATAGCAAACATTTCCGCGGCTATTTCCCTCAGTGTTGCCACACTAAGGAAGATAAACTGCGGCCGGCTGGCGGTGACGCGGCCACTCGGCCCGCATTAGGCGCGCCTGCATGGAGACTAAGTGTGTCACACACTTATTTTTTCCCCGCGGCAATTTTAATTTACCGCTGACCGTGGGTACTGGGTACGTTTGATGTGTCGCTACACTTGAAAAATACTGCGGATCGAGCGGTTGGAAATTGTGTGAAAATATTTTTTACCATGCACTAGCTTTCATAGAGCGGCTAGGAAAAGTTAGTTCGGACACTTGAATTAAATCCAATGACTTTGTGACCTATAAACTTAATGATCACTTTTTCCTAATACACGGTTAATAGTTAGTTATCATTAAGAAATTAGAATACTCTTTAGAATACAGCAACAAAAAGAAATGTATGAAGTATATACAATTTTAAAAGAGCCATAACCACAATTTTTCTCACAGCTCGACTAGTTATATAAATACTTTATGTAAGTTACTCTCCTAGTGTTGAGCAAACACGCAACATATTGTATTTATTCGACTTTACAAAGCACCTTTCACACGAACTAAGAACACAAGTATCGAACACCAATTACCATATTCATTACCATATACTAAAATAATTTCTCCTGACTCGAGTAAAGCCTTCGAATGCACCGACATCACGCTATTTGCGGACGTGAGGCCTAATGTTTACACAGTCAAGACTCTAGTGGTGGGCAAATATGGGCCCGATCAAATGGAATTGCTTATTTTGTCTGTCTACACAGCTCCCTAGTACAACAAGTATGGGCGACAGGCGTGCCTCAGGGTTCGCTCCTCGGACCACTTTAGTAATCTTTTTTTTTTCAATAATTCGGTGGGTATTCGAGATGTTTTTGTCCGTTGGACATCACTCGACAGTTTACCGTTTTAATCTCTGCTCAAACGTACTCGTACGTGCGGAAGCGTGGTGTCTTATTGTGTTAAATTATTTGTAAATTTTGTTCAACGAGTTGTTGGTTTTGTTTCGATAGTATTGTGTTTTTTGTTATCTCAGATAATAATACCTTACTGTACTCTCTTTGTAATGGAAACAAAAGAAAATAAAACTAATGTGATTACGGACTCGAGCACTTGGATGGACCTTTGATTATGTTTACCACTGCATCCAAACAAAGCGTAGCTTAATTGTTGTATACAGAATATCATATTAAAAGGACAATTACATTTTATCACTACTGCCACCTGCTTGATAATAATTTCTGTAACAATTTCTTGCAAATCGTGATTATGTAATTGCGACATTGCTATACTTAAAACCGTTGTGATCATTTAAGACATAAAGTAGACCGTACTAGGTACCATAACTATATGAGATCCTTCTGAGTCGTATTTGTAAACGATTGAATTCGGATTTTAGTGTAATTTGTACCTACCTACTACACGCACTGTCAGACTTGGACAATACAAAAGGCTCATTGTAATGGGTATTAAGCGTCTTTTTACTATGTGTAACAAGAATTTAACCAATTGACATTGTTGCAACAATGTTAAAAAAAAGTATTAATGTAGGTACTTAATCCCTACTAATATTATAAATGCGAAAGTAACTCTGTCTCTCTGTCTGTCTGTCTATCTGTTACGCTTTCACGTCTAAACCACTGAACTGATTTTAATGAAATTTGGTACAGAGATAGAGTTGACCTTGAGAAAGAACACAGGATAGTTTTCATCCCGGACTTTTGAAGAGTTCTCTTGGAATCGCGATGTAACCGACCTCGACGCGAGCGAAGCCGCGGGCGAAAAGCTAGTGAGTAATAAAAAGTGACATTGCTTGCTGATTAGATATCCAAGTGATGTAAATATTTATTTTAAGCTAACTTTATCTTTTTCATTGAAAAAAATCAAGTTCCACCTAAAATATTAATACAAAGTATCTAATTTTATACTAAAACAGTAATGATCTCTAATATATGTTATTTGTCGTAGCTGTCTGTCTGTAGTCTAAAGTTGCTTGATAGTGTTATATAGAAATCTCTTGTTTAATACTGATTTATATTGCTTTTAGATTACGCCATTATTCCACTTCGATTTTGTAAAGCCCGTCTGGACCACCATATTGAAACTAGTTCTGATAAATTACACAAATTTGATCCCTTTACTCGAGTTGCTCCACAAACAAACTTTCTCTAAACTACTGGCTTTTCTCCGGAGTTTAGATTACGTTACTGATTGTCTTTGCTCTGTATTGTCTACCGTTTGTGTTTGAGAGCCTCATTGATTATAGATGACTAGAAACTGAAAATCAATAAAGGTGAATTTACAATTAAAAAAAAACAGAACAATCTATAGCCCAGCTTGATTAGACCAGTGATTGAACGGTAGATCACTTTTAAAAAGAAACATAATTAAAATACTCTTATGAAAACTTGGCGTATTTGGACAACAAACTCTGTAATTCTGGGTATAAGAATCGTAATCATAATTTAAGTGATGACTATGTTAATTAATACCAAATTACTTAATAAGTTTACATTTCCTATTCTTTTAGAATTTGATAACAAATTAAGAGGTTCTTTAAAACGATCTAGTAATAGTTTTCTAAAAATGAACCTTTACGAAGATATTGTATACACGGACAAATAATTTCTTATAAACTACCGAAACAACGGAACGAGGCCTCATTAATTCTTAGAATTACACAAAAACAAATAAATACGTCTTTTAATCTACATAACCGTTAACAAATATGGTAGCATCGGCCCAAAATCCCGAGAAATAGACAATCTCTATCGAGTACGTACTCATAGACAAATATCATAGTTTGTGTACATATTCGAGTAAACTCTATGCACCTGCGCCTCGGTAATAGCGCTCCCGTTGCTATATCGAATTACCAAGCACCATAGATTATAGAACGGGCTCAGAAGCGATTGTATTCGTAATTGATGTCAATAAAGTGATTTGTCAGTAGCAATATCCATAGCACAGATATAATTTTATATGAATTTGAAAACTTGGACAATGTAATAGACTCTAACGGGATTAGTGGAGAAAATTAGATAGTCTCAAAACTTGAGTAAAATAGCTTCTTCGTAGATTTGAGATTTGTTCATTAGATTGTGTTTAAGAACCAATGATAAATGTTTGTAATCTTTGTCTTTTAGATAGGGCGAAAAAGCAAAAGGACATTAGATACGTTTCTCCAGTTACCAACACATTTTTCTTTCAGAACAGTACAGTAGTCGTTACAGGTAGTCAGAAGCTTGAAAAGACTGACAACCAGTCTAACCAAGAGGTATCGTGTCGCCCAGGTAACTGGGTTGAGGAGGTCAGATATGCAGTCGCTCCTTGTAAAAACACTGGTACTTAGCTGAAACCGGTTAGACTGGTAGCCGACCCCAACATAGTTGGGAAAAAGCTAGGCCAATGATGATGAATGATGATGAACAGTGGGTAATAAAACCTATACCCGTTAGAAGGTTTCAAAATTTCTAGTAACGTTAAGTAAACCGATATTTTAATGCATTGACGCTTCTGTGACGATTATCTATGATGTCAAGTTAAGATGCTGTGTTGGTAGCGCGGCACGGAGCTTACTTTTTGTAACCCTCGGTTAATGGTGTTTGCTCGGCGGAGGCTCGCAATCTGAGACAGTTTTATCTTCGTAATTGAGTAGGTAATGACTTGAAATTAGTCGACTTGCTGGCTTCAATTACTGAATATTGATTATTCTTATTTTGATGTGGTAATAACCCTCTTATAAGTACAGTTACAGATGAAAAGGTGGACCTAATAAAGACTACGTGAAATGGCAGATGATTTAATATTCGGATACAAGTTTTTTTCGAAGATATTGGTTAATTAGAATAAGGTTTTCCTTATTTATCGCAATTTAATGACATTTCGATTTGTTGACGATTTGTATATATTTCATTAACTTCTAATATAGTTAATTCGATCCTTTACGCTTCATTTTAAAATCTGGTTACAGAAATGTAACCTAAAATGTAATTTGCTCTGAAATGACATCCTATCTCTCACTTTAGATCAGTAGCATGTAACTCTACACTACGAAAACACCTTTTCGCAGCTCCACCCCACATAATAGCGACGCTAACCGTATCATTTCGCCAATAAACACCGAATTAGCTGCAAACTATCGCGTTTCATCAAATTGCCGTGTGTTACTCGAGGCGGCGCTCACGTGCGCGCGGTGTCAGTTACGCGCATGCGTGCACACGACCGCCATCTTGATTTACAATAATTTATAATGTTTGAGTATAATAATTACGATACTGATATAAGCGTAAGAGTAGTATTATAACTATTGAAGTCGTTTGAGTCTTCCTATCCGTATATGGAGGTGGTAATCGGAAATTGACATTTAATGAAATAAGTTTTCGGAAACAAGTTTCAAGTTTCAAATTCAAGAGTAAAATAACCATTATATTTAAAAATTTGATTTAACGCTGCCTTGGTTTACTAAGTGGCAGGGAAGGAAAACAAATTTTGAGGCGCAAAAACGTGACTTTCGACTAAGTGCTACATCTTCACGAGATCAACATAGTAAAAGAATAGCATATACGTTAGAAACACGCCTATATATTGTATATATTCATCTTCCAAGGTATTGGAAACCGTCGCATCTAAACTTAAAACTATAAAAAAATACACTTTGAAAGATATCTGTAAGACATAGCCGACTCACTGGCAAACCTGGGGTCGTTAGACGCGGGGTACCAGCCGGCGCCCCGCATGTCTCCGTAGTGCGGCAAGTCCGCCGGGGCGCAGCCGTAGCCCTGCACCGGGGCTCCGCCGTACAGCGGCACGGCGTACGGGTTCGCCGCCATGCCGCACGATGGCCCCAGTGGGGAATTAATACTGCTGCCTGATGAATTCGATCTGGAAAAATATTAACTGTTACATTTCTGAATGATCTGATCTGAAACATTCTCAAAAACAGTTTATTACGATCTCTAAAAGTAAAATGTGAAGGCCCAAACGGAGACAGCGACAAGAGGTCGTCTTTTGCGAAAATAATTCTTAAAATAGCCTAAGCAGACATACAAGAACAAGAAAACAACGAACAGGCTTTTGCCCTGAAATACGAAGAATACCATGTGACTTATGACCTAGATACGTCTTAGAAAAGAAGAAGTCAGAAGTGTCTTGTCTTATCAATATTGCATTTTCCTAGTCCCTGATGTTAGGCAATTTCACTGGACTAAATATACTTAATGTTCTCTAAAGATATCATTTGTAATAGTAGCGTTGAACATGAGTTCAAAATTCTTAAACATGTGTGGTAGAGAAACTCCAAAAATACATCGGCATTTTATTGGTATTGAAAGTAATACAGCCTGCACCTACGTGTTTTGCAAGACTTGGGGGTTATGCACAAGGCACTGACGTTGAACTGAACGGTTTCTTATTTTTTCCTTGTGTACCTATCTAACTAACAGATGTCACTGAAAAACACAAATCTAGTGGCCATAAATGCAATAAATAACGTAACGACAAAGAAATGTAGACGAAGTCAATGAAGAACAAAACGATGAAAACAGCAAAATGACGGATACGTGCTTTCCTTCCGGTTCGACTGCTACGCCTGCTACTAAATACACTTCCTATTTTTATCTATGAAGATTTTTAAAGAGATTAAATCCAGACATAACAACTTTGACCCAAATCTGCCACACACAGGTCTCTAAGCCGTTACCCGACGAGGCGCCAACACGTCACTTTCAAACAATACCGAGCTTATCTACCTAATCCCTATTTACACAATCTAATCTCCCTATCGAACCATCCCTGCTCCAAAAAAAAACATTTCCAAGCGATTTCCAGCCTTAACACCAGTAAAATAATGATTATTTCCATTATTAGAATCAGTAAATATATCCTTGTCTCTGGTACACCCCAGGGCCGCCATTACGATGTTTGGTTTGACAAATTGAGTTTTGACAGGGCGGGAAATTATGGCGCGAACCGTTTTAGTTGTTAGAGCAATTAGAGCAAATTTTAATTTGATTTTAAGATTGTTATCTTTTAATTTAGTGTGTTATGTAAGTTTTAATTGGTTTTACGTTAATTTAATCATTGTTATTTGGTAAAACAGCATGGTACCGAAATTATAAATGGCTAGGTGAATAGCTAGCTAACTAGATAAATAGATAGCTGTCTATGAATAAGTCTTTAAGTGAAAATAAATATAGGACGATGATAGGTAGACAATTTAGAAATATGAACCTAGATACCATCACAGTGTTTCATCACAATATCTTAAATCAATAAATGAAATAAATGACAGTTGACTATCATTTATTTTTTAAACTTTATGATTCACACGTCCTCGTTGACTCTACCAAACATTCACTTTCCACCGGCATAACTTTCAACGCCATGAAAGAACATAATGCTCGTCTATTTAACATGTAAAGCACTATTTATTTACAGATACCGGAAAAAATTGTAGGTGTGAACCACTCGTAGGCAGAACAAACACTCGCCCATGCAATGTTTAAGTTATAAGTCTAAATCCAATGGTGTCTCATCGTCAACAGACTGGCAAATTGCAAACTCATCTACTTCGTTATATTTGAGCAGTGTGAGGAGAATACATCAATCTGGAAGTGGAAAAGGGGCTTTTGAATATTCTCTAAGATTTAATGAAACAACCTAAGAATGGAAGCATGAATTTCCAACCAGCTTCAAAAAGGAGCAGGATCGAAATATCTGGATATGTTTTATGTTAATTACTTTTTAATTTTGGGAGTTGATTTTATAAGTCGGTTTTTATGAGTACATACCTTCCAAATTTTAACAATCGGGGTATTACTACTTAAGAAGTTACAAAGGTAGTTAGTTAATGAATTTACTTAACATAAGCACTATGTTAAGTAAATATGTAAAAATTATAAAATGTAATATGATAGGACTCACTTACGTTACACCTCTAATGTTTACTAAATTTTCATAATATGATTTTAAATGTTATATTTTTGAGTATGGTATTACAGATATATTGAAGAGACTTAGTTGATGTAATAACGGTATTTAAGTACTTAAAATATAATTTTGACTGTTGATTTCAGAATCAACCAGATTCGACT
Organism: Trichoplusia ni; assembly: GCF_003590095.1. Taxonomy (NCBI): domain Eukaryota; kingdom Metazoa; phylum Arthropoda; class Insecta; order Lepidoptera; family Noctuidae; genus Trichoplusia; species Trichoplusia ni. Next base: position 4,176,184 of record NC_039500.1, read on the forward strand.
GTTTAACACAATATTCTAAATCTTCTACGAATACGATAAAATATGCTGAGTAAGTATTATGTAACTTAAAATTCTCGTTACTATTTAATGAAACTGGACAAGTGCGAATTGGACACGCGTCTGAGGGTTCCAGTGTATACAAAGACAACTCTGCAAAAGAAACTGGTCACCCATCAAATTTATGACCATACCACCCGGAACCCTAGAAGTGATGAATCGAGACGATTATGTAGAGTTTGTACGAAAGTGAGAAACTAATACAGTGAACGCAGTTTGATACAGCTTTAGAAATAACTCGCTTATAAAAACATTCTATACAGAAGCTCCATCACTATGAATGGTTAATCTAAGCGTTGAATAAAGTCTACGAAGAGGAAGTCCAAATGCTTAAAAAGACACCGTATATTAAGTTACCTTGGACGTTTAGTTCTAGGTCTGCATATAACATAAGATTTCAGATGCAGAACTTTGATATATTGTTGATGTTATCAACATCAGCAATCTTTTAAATTTTATATATGTACTTATATCATCAAAAAGGAAACTACAAACAAAAACTGTTATGAGGTGTTCCCGTTAAGGTGAATAGCAACAAATGATATATTTATGTGATAGATATTATGTTTAAAATGTAAAATAAGAGTAACTAAAATATCCTAAAACCATGAGGCATGCGTCTAGGTGACGTTAATCGTGACAAACTTATCGCAAACTTTCAATTTTTTGCGGTCAGTTGACTGAGTTGACCTCGTTAACTGTATAAAATTAAGTTAGATAGGTATGTCTAACATCATTAGCACTTAATTAATTATGCAAAAAGTACCTTTACACATAAATCTTAAAAGAAGTCGTAAATTAAGTATCTAAACAGATAATAAAAACTAGTATTCATTCTATTACTTAATCAGCAGAGCTTTTCAAACAACCGTGTATTTATAGCGCGCAAAAAATAACGACGTTGCGTGAATATAATTGCAATTGTGTAAGACCTTGGCGTATTGAATCAGAACAAAAATGGTGATGAAAAGGAATTTACTCGGAATGCTATTATACTGTGACTATTAACAACAAAAAACATCTAAACGAATTTAATTTTGTATGAATTAACACATTTAACTACTTCCTTACGATACCGAAGATCTTTTTATACCTAAACCAGCAAAAACTAATCAATTATCCATAGAAAAGTTAGACATATCCAAATATTTATACTCAATCCTAAATAAACGAGGTTATGCGAGAATTCAATGTGATGTATTCAATTTTTTCCCTCAAAACGCAAGTCATTTGATTTGACACACGGATCTAAGTGAAGCTTATTTATTTTCTAGGTTTAGATAATATACGTCTGTACGTAGCCCGTCATGACTGTACCAATAAGGATGTTAATTTGCATTCGATAAATAGACGTTTGATAAATCATAGATGCTACGTAAGATTTTTGGACTGTTCGGCAAAATGTAAAAACTGGATTTACACAAATTAAGTAAGTTTTATCGAAAGTTAACTTTAAGCCGGGGCTATAAGCTAGTCCAATTATGTTAGATATTAGATTATTTCTGGCTAACGAAACAATAACTGTTTTTAAAAAGTTTATTTTTGTATAATTCACATGCTGAAATAACTTTCGTCAAGAATATGAAAAAAAATGAGGTTTGGCAAAAATTATTACCGCAATGGTACCTAATATTTTCTATTATTAGAGGTTTTGCTATTATTTTGATGAATTCGCAATCTTGTTTCTTCACGGTTTTTTTACCAATATTTTAAAAGAGGTGATAAAAGTTGTACCATTCATGAATGCATGAAAATAACAAAAATTGTTTCTTTGACTGTCAGAACTTTTTTCAGGAAACATAATTTATATTTCTAAATACAAAGGCGACAATTTATGGAAAAAAAATGTGAGAAAATTATTCAATTAGGAAATGGATTCACATTATGTTAAATTTTGCTCACGACAACGATTCTGTTTTAATGTCTTAACGATGTAACAATACGTTTTTACGGAGCACACTTTTAATTTAATTATGTATAAAATAATTTTAAAATTCCCGGCTTTACCCGCGTTACAAGATTATTTTTATTTTGTTAAACTTTTATTAATCTAGAATTATTTTAAAGGATGTGATATTTTTGAAGTATAATGAACGAACCTACGTTCGTTTCGTAAAATATAACTACGCATAATTTTGTCACGCTTGATATTGTTGCCACATATTATTTTATTTTAATTACAAATTATTTTTGCAATTTTTAATGTGTTTTTAAAGTTCCGTTACCATAATTCTACGTATAAAAAAATATTAGATTTAGGCCTAAACTGCAATTCATTGGAGATGTGCATTTTAATAACTCTCAATATTAATGAAAATATTAATTTTGAAATATTGTTTAGCTAAAATTTTTAAAACCGATTTCAAATGAATAAACCGTAAAACCAATCAAACAATTTGTCGGAGACCTTTGATAATGTGAACCAGTTGAACAATGAGAATGTGTTGATGATATTTGACGAACACTAGAGATCAATTAACCGCGGAGGCACTATGTAATGATACCCACATATAATGGTGCTCCTCAACCAGCATGACTGTAAACAGCTGAACTGAATGCTGGCGTCCCTCAGGGTGCTACGTTGAGTCCACTATCATTCATGAATGAGAGACGGTATTTTTAGAGAACCGAGTGAAGTAACATCGATCACGAGTCAAGCAGGAGCGAGCCGAGTCGCGAGCCGCGCTCCTACAGCACATCGTTGACCGCACACACACCACTTGACCGCTAATCACAACATACCTGCACAAACAAACGTCACAGAACTATATCCTTCGACTACGAACGACGCTCAAGCACTCTCGTCGGGACCTTCGCCACTCGAAAAATCAGCGGGTGGAGGGCGCCCCCCCCTCCCGGCGATCGATCCACGCACCTGTACGGCGACGGCGGATTGTTCGCCAACTCCAGCTTGCGGTACTCCTCTATCGGAGACAGGATATCCGTGACGGAGAACGGGGTGGAGTGCTGGAGCTGCAGCTGGGACAGGTTCTGCTGCAGCAGCGCCGACTTGGGCGACAGGCTCATCGCCAGCTCGGCAGCGCTCAGTTCCGGCAGCGCCTCCGCCGGACACGGCGAGTAGTCGCCGCCCTCCGCGGACATCCGACCGGCCGACACTCGACGCCACTCGACGGCTCAGCCTCTAGTGGCTCTCGGGGCGAGAGTGGCGGCCGGAGCCCCCGGCGCGGGTTACGGCACTCGAGGGGCCCCGCCCCGCGGCCGGCGCGCGCTCCTATGGCGCGGGCCGGCGCCGCGGATTGGTGCGCGGCGCGAGGGCCGGGCGCGCCCGCTGCCGCAGTCCGCGCCGCGCGCCGCGCCAGTCCGTACGGGGAGGGGACCCGCCGCCGCCGCCAGCCGCGCCGGCACCCGGCGCCCGGCGCTCGCTGCCACCGACTTATGTATTCACATTGTTTATATTTGATGTCTGTTACAACCTCTATGTGTCTCTCTTGTGCGGCGAAATAATCTTATGATAATGAAGTCCTGTAACATACGAACATAAATTAGTTATACAAGGTTCAATGTGTACCATATTAGTGCTACGAAACTGTAACGAAGTGAATCAAACGTAAAGTTCTTGTCTCTTTTTCTTGCTCGCGCTGAAAGCTCCTGCTGGCTCGTTCCATACGTATCTATGTAAATAAAGTTTAGAACTTATTTCGTGGAGTGTAAGGACTATTGTGCAAGGGATTTTGCACCTAATTGGTAAAGGGACACATTGTGCGACAGAATGAAAACCCGTCAATAACCTAGCAATAACAACATATCAAAGACATTGAGTGCAGTCACCAATACCATTAGTATATTCATATGTTGTTTTAAAATAAATTGAAACCAATTCCTGTGCAAAGTCTCTATGAACCTCTATCTCTAGACCCTCCCGTTATAAAAGTACCTATGTTAATAAAGTGTGATTGCTTGAATTGATGATTATCATCATTGAATTGATCCTCAAATTCCGTTCCGAGGTGGGATACAATTTGCGATAGATCATAAAGGCTAGCTAGCTTCTTTGTCCAGCATTGGACCGCGATAGGCTAAGTTGATAGAAAACTTCTTTAGCGCTGATCTTTAATCTGTACTTACCTTATGGTGTGAGCCGCATTAGCTTTGCATAAAGCTCATTAAATTGTTTGTTTTTGTGGTGCAAATATTTATCATGATTATCTTCATGACCTGTTGCAAAAAAATTCGTAGCCGCACAATGTTTTGTGATCATTCATCTACTATATATAATTACCGATTTGCTTATTATTCTTGTGACAGCATAAATTTCAGATTGCTAGCTAGCCATGCGGCAACTACGGGCGCTACGGGGAGCTGGCATGTGCTTGGTGCCCGTAAGATCAGAACTCGTATACTTAGCATTGCAAATGTCTTGTCAGTTAAAACGTTGATAATCTACTAGGTTTGGCACATCCCATTTGGTCGTCGACTGTATCTGATCATATTGAAATTATGTTTGACAATTATTTGTATCATATATGACTTTGGCTATCTAGTGGAGGAAATTTTGTTCTTCCCTAATGATTAACTACGACTAAGACTGCTCCATCTGATATTGCTATACCGCCAATTCTGGACTTTCAAGTGTAATACCAATCAAGTGATAATTGGACTCGCGGAGAACCCAAACTGGGTGCCGTATTAATATCCTAAGAAGAACAAATTTGCAACAAAAAATATTCACCCATCGTTTAGTTTCATTTGTTTTTAGCAACAGCAGCATACTTCGTCATTTTAAAATCAGAATTAAACTGACTTTTCTAGCGATATTATTTGTAGGTATTTAGTATAGCATCGTTGTTGTTAACAATTAAATCCTATAGGAAACTCTATGGCAAAACACAATAAGTAGAATTTTTGATAAGTTTCAAAGAGGCTTGAAGTCTAACTAGACTCTAGCAAAGAGTGATAACAGCCTTTCTTTAAACACATTTTCAGGTCTCGGCAATACCGCCGCTAGTGTTTCAGAGCAGAGGGAACTGCGCAGACCGTCGTAAGCATTATGATGTGCTATTGTTGGTGGTCCGTCAATGTATACCAATGAGGCAAGACTAAGAGGGACAAAATCTAAAGGACAATAACAAAGTTTTGTCATTTTATCGACGCGTCGTAACTGTATAGACTCTGTGAGCGTGATGATTTAGGTGAAATGTTTTCAAATTAAATATGCTCGATGTTTGCCACAATACCTACTGTGTAAACAATAAGATTAGTAGGTACTCTCTATGTTAAAGGGAGAGTAAAGACATAATCTGTTTTAATCGACTTCAAAAGGAAGGTGATTTCAATTTTGTATGTTTAATTAAAAAAGTATATTGTCTTTAGATCTGTAAGTAAGCAAATTACGTTTCAAAAGTCCCTTTCTGAGGCCTACTGAAAAAAAAAGATTTTGATTTTTTTTTTAAGTTAATCGTGATATCGGTATTCGACCAATAAGGACAAACATTACATCACATTTATAATTTTTATCTTTGCTGTGCCCGACAGGGTCCACGATTGTTACCTATCAAAAATGTTTACCACCTAAGCCTACATTGTGGAATGCAATAAAGAATTGAATTGAATTGAAACAAATAAAATTAACTATGTACCTACAATATTTTTATTGTATAATTTAAAAAGCTTAATAAAGTCTGTGATGGCCTGCCTTTATTCCATTATACGTTGTTTTATCGTTGTTGACGACGTGACGAGGAACTTTCTCCATCAATTCAGCTCACCCCTGCGACATCCCTCTACGACACGGAAATTCAATTGCCACGCTTGGTCTTGGAAAAACTTAGATATTAATCCTAACTTAATTGTTTTTCGGTGGGTGTAGGTGTTTCGTATTGTATGTAATTAAAACATGCATCATAAAATGATATTTAGTTTTTTTTTATTAAAGCGGGTGTGATTATTAGCACCAACTAGCATTACGAAAAATTTGTAAAAAAAACTACATTATGATAATAAATTTTAGTTTGAAATAAACAGGTTTTGTACAATTATTTGTTTTATTTTATGTTCCTTTAATCTTTACACTCCTTTAATGCTTTAACTGAAATACGATATGAACTACGATCTCGATTCTTTAGCACATAACATGCTTCTGTTAGACATTATACAGATATAAATGAAAGGAGAGACTCCCTTCCCTCCTTAAATTTCAAAGTCTTCCGCCTTTGTGATGCAAGCAATCGATGCCATTGGATAAAACTTCAAAATGCAAGGAAGCCTAAAACTATTATTACCCTTATCAGCCTCGAATAGCATAGACCTCACTTTGTCTATGCCATTGCCTCTCGCCACTTGCCCTTGGCATCTATCCTATTTCTGCTCTTTTTTATATCGTCTGCCCGTTTCATCCTCGGAGAAGCGTCTCTAAGATAATTCTATCATTACGAAGCTTACAAAACTGCAACAGTCTTGCTATAAGAGTCGGTCACAAGTCCTTATCTCTAAAGTACCTATCAACATTTTGTATTTCCACCAATGGATGTGAATTTATGATCCACGAAGGTTTGTTCTGAATCAGGAACTCTTTACGAATGTGACTTGATTGTTTGTGAAACCTCCCGCAAGACGAGGATACAATTCTTTATTGCGGCTGTCGATTTTAGAAGGAAAAAATAAATGTTACAATAATAGGTTTTATTTAAGTTGTTAAAGCTTAAAGCGTACAGTCAGCAACAAAAGTCAGTTAACACAATCATCTGATATGTCTCATTGAATTAGATTGCGTTAAACGTCGAAACCCACTTCTTTGGCTGAAATAAAATACATAAATTGTTTATTTCCCATATATTTACTTAATTTACAATAAATACTAAACTACTTACATAATTTACAACCTAGGTAGATATTCACTTAAAAAAAGTACTTAAAAACAAAAACAACAATTAAAATAAAGCATCTAAAAGTTAATCGGCATCGCTGCCGGCTGGGAGTGTGCGCAAAAGGCTGGCAGCATTACTACGTCGAATGGCAATGCTAAGCCTCTGAGCGAGGTAGAAGCCAGCGTTTTGGCACTCGGCCTCCACGGCCCAAAAGTTTCGATCCCAAACGGATGGTGGAACGTTGGTAGTTACAAAGAAGTACCTACCAACTAGATTACCTGATTACTATATTTGCGCAGTTTCATTCATTATTACTAAAATATACTTATAATAAATCTGTAGAGAGGTCAATTCTGTACATAAAATATATTTAAAAAATAACTATCAAGGGGTGGTTAGGGATCGCTACTGATGCCAAAAATGCAATCAGTAAAATTTTTGTCTGTCTGTCTGTCTGTCTGTCTGTCTGTCTGTCTGTCTGTATATTCGTTATAGAAACAAAAACTACTCGACGGATTTTAACGAAATTTGGCACAATTATTCTTCATACTCTTGGGCAGGTTATAGTATACTTTTCATTACGCTACGACCAATAGGAGCAGAGCAGTGAAGGGAAATATTGGGAAAACGGGGTAAGTTACTCCATTTTTTAAGCTTCCGTCACGTGTGCAGGCTTATAGGTTAAAGCTACATAGAAATCATGTATGACGGAAATATTCTCCCTAAAATTATATAAAAAATATTCCTCGACAGCATATGTCTAACTTTTATGGTTGACTCACAATAACACGTGAAACTCCCGATAGCTTAGCAATTCGGAGATTTCTGATTGTATTTGTCTACTCTAACGTTTACAACACTATCACTCATCCCCAATTAAAAAAGTTAACATTATTACCTATTCAATAAAAAAAGAATCATGTAAATCGGTGTAGAAACACCAAAGTTATACATGAAATAATAAGAAATCGCGCGTGAATACAGAGTCATGCTATAAGGATTATTTTTGTGTATCGGTTGCCGCGCTCGACGCGCGTCGTGGCGGGAGGTATAAAAAGGCGGGGGGTCCGCGCTCGAGCGTCATACAATATTTGGCTGTTGATGCGAATAGACGTTCAGACTGTTCGACCTTATTGACAATCAATAATTGTTATTTGCAAACCGTGCTTATCAGCACGACTTTTAGTCTTTGAATAGTTTATTTTTAGAATTGTTTTGTTGTTAGTTTATATAATAGGTATTAGATTAATAGTATTAGTAGTAGGTACACCTATTAGTTATTTTGGTAGTGTTTAATTGTATTAATAGTTTATTTTCGTAATTGGTAGTGTTTAATTATATTAATAGTTTATTTTCGTAATTTTTATATTATTTATTTTGGTAGTGTTTAATTGTATTAATAGTTTATTTTCGTACTTTGGTAGTGTTTAATTAAATTAATAGTTTATTTTCGTAATTGGTAGTGTTTAATTAAATTAATAGTTTATTTTCGTAATTGGTAGTGTTTAATTATATTAATAGTTTATTTTCGTTATTATTATATTAGTTATTTTGGTAGTGTTTAATTGTATTAATAGTTTATTTTCGTAATTGGTAGTGTTTTATTATATTAATAGTTTATTTTCGTAATTGGTAGTGTTTTATTATATTAATAGTTTATTTTCGTAATTATTACATAATAACTATATATAATTGTAAGTGTAAGGTAGCTTCAGTTACCGTCGATTAAAAATACACAATGCCACCTAAAAAACGACCATCTTTATCTCGAAATTCGAGAGATGCTAAAAGGATGAGAAATGCGCGTTCTCAAGAATCGGCAGAGGAAAGAGCACATCGGTTAAACTCTATGAGAGTTAGTGCCTCAACCTCTCGAGCCAATGAAAGCTCTCCAGAGAGAGAGATGCGATTAGCAGCTGACAGAGCGAGACGAGCTACATCACGGGCGTCTCAAAGCTCTTCTCAACGAGAGCTAAGGCTTACCATTGACCGAGAACAACATGTGTTATCCCGAGATGCTGAAACTGCGTCACAACGAGAATTGCGTCTCACTGCTGACCGCGAACGGCATACATTGTCTCGCGAGTCAGAAACCTACACTGAGAGGGAATTGCGTCTCACAGCTGACCGCGAACGTCATATATTGTCTCGCGAGTCAGAAACCTACACTGAGAGGGAATTGCGTCTCACAGCTGACCGCGAACGTCATATATTGTCTCGCGAGTCAGAAACCTACACTGAGAGGGAATTGCGTCTCACAGCTGACCGCGAACGTCATATATTGTCTCGCGAGTCAGAAACCTACACTGAGAAAGAATTGCGTCTCACAGCTGACCGCGAACGTCATATATTGTCTCGCGAGTCAGAAACCTACACTGAGAGGGAATTGCGTCTCACAGCTGACCGCGAACGTCATATTTTATCTCGAGAATCTGAAACTTTAACTCAATATGAAGACCGTTTGACAAATGATAGGGTGCACCATAATGTTATTCGATCTCTCGAAGACGCACATGAGCATGAACAACGACTAGAGTCGGTACGCGAATATTATAATTCTTTGAGACAAGAACGATCAGTAAGTTTGTCTAATGAAAGATTAAGAATCGAAAATATTCGGTCTCTTGAAACGGACGAACAGCGAGAGGCCCGTCTTACTGCAGACAGATTTCGACATAGCCTTAATAACTTAGATGTACACATAGAAGATCAATCTAGAAATTCGGTGGCTTGGTCCGACAAATATAAAAGTGGGTTTGCTTATAACCTCACAATTGATTATGGATCATCTTCTGTAATAGGCGATATGAACGTGGTATGTCGTTTTTGTAATGCTTCAAAGTGGAGTAAGGAGTCAGCTGGTTTCTGTTGTTCTACAGGTAAAATAAATTTGCCTTCACTCGAAGACCCACCGGAACCTTTGAAATCACTACTTTTAGGGGAACATATACAATCTAAACAGTTTTTAGATAATATTCGCACTTATAATAGTGCATTTCAAATGACATCCTTTGGCGCTCAACAAATCTCAGAAGGTCATTTCATGCCTACTTTTAAGATACAAGGTCAGGTTTACCATTTGATAGGGTCCCTTTTGCCTGAAAACCAACCTAAGTTTCTTCGAATATATTTTGTATCCGACTACAACGAACAGTCGAATATAAGAAATCAATATTTCCCGAATTTAAATACTGAACTCATATCACAACTTCAGAACATGTTGCATCAGGTTAATTCGTATGTGTGCAGTTTTAAATCGGCATTAGAAGCTCTTCCTCGAGATGATGATAACAATTATAAAATTGTTATAAATGCCGATAGGCGTCCAACTCAGGAACACCCTGGGCGTTATAATGCTCCATCCACGAATGAAGTTGCTGTGGTATTGGTCGACCAGGAATGTGATAGGCGTGATATCGTTATCCGCTCCAGAGATAATCGTTTGCAACGTATTTATGAAACCCACAGGGCTTACGACAGTTTGCAATATCCTTTGATATACTGTCGAGGGGAAGATGGTTATAATTTTGCTTTATACCAAACTGATCCGCGTACAGGCGCACCTAATTATAATAAAAAGATTTCATGCCTTCAATTTTACTGTTACCACTTGCAAGTAAGACGGAATAGGTTTGTATACTTTCAACGTTTTCGTGGCTTCTTCAATCAGTTTATTGTTGACATGTACGCAAAAATTGAAACCGAAAGATTAGTTTATATACGATCTAATCAAAAGCAGCTGCGCGTTGAAGAATACGTGCACCTTCGCGACGCCATGCAGCAAGATAACGATACGGTGAATATGGGTCGTTTAGTTATTTTGCCCTCTTCTTTTACTGGTGGTCCACGATACATGCACGAACGTACTCAAGATGCTTTTTGTTACGTAAGAAAATATGGACGTCCCGACTTATTTATTACTGTAACTACCAATCCTAAGTGGGATGAAATTACTCGGGAGCTTCTTGAGGGTCAAGCACCGCATGACCGCCATGATATCATAGCAAGAGTTTTTCATTTAAAATTAAAATCAATGATAGATCTACTTACCAAAGATAAAATTTTTGGAGAAGTATTGTGTTATATGTATAGTATTGAATGGCAAAAACGCGGCTTACCTCACGCACATATCCTGCTTTGGTTAAAAGATAAGGTTCGACCTAATGATGTAGACAGTTTAATCAGTGCTGAAATTCCAAGTCCGATTGCAGATCCCGTGTTATACGACATTGTTAAAACTCATATGATACATGGTCCATGTGGTTCGTTTAACGGGAATTCTCCTTGCATGCAAGACGGTCGTTGCACTAAAAGATATCCAAAAGCCTTAGTGGATGGCACTGTAACAGGACATGATGGATACCCATTATATCGTCGCCGTTCAAGAGATAATGATGGTTTTACTGTTGAAAAGCGAGTGTCTGGACAACAAGTTACTTTAGATAATAGGTGGGTCGTTCCGTATTCTCCTGTGTTGTCCAGAGCATTTCAAGCTCACATAAATGTTGAAATGTGTAATAGTTTAGAGTCAATAAAATATATTTGTAAGTATATTAATAAGGGCAGTGACCAAGCTACATTTGCTTTGAGAAATGAACATGATGAAGTTACAAGATTTCAGTCAGGCAGATATATAAGTTCTTCAGAAGCTGTGTGGCGGATCTTAAGTTTCAACATTCACGAAAGATATCCACCTGTGACTCATCTGGATGTTCATCTTGAAGGCGGCCAACGTATATATTTCAACGCCGAAAATGTCACAGAACGGTTAGAGAACCCTAGACAAACAAGTTTATTAGCATTCTTTCGACTTTGCCAAACTGATGATTTTGCAAAATCTCTTTTGTATGAGGAAGTTCCATCGTATTATACCTACGATAAGCAACGGGGTGTCTTTAATCGAAGACGCCGTGGCAGGCCTGTAGATGGCGAGTCAGGTATTTTTAAAGAACATGTTCTTGGTAGAGTGTACACCGTTCATCCTAACAACGCTGAGTGTTTCTATTTGCGATTATTATTACATACCGTGCGAGGACCAACCTCATTTATAGATTTGAGAAAAGTAGACGATGTTGTTTATCCCACTTATCAAGCAGCTTGCCAAGCGCGTCATTTGCTTGAAAATGATCAGCATTGGGATGACGCTTTAGCAGAATCCTGTGTTAGTGATAATCCACGACGGTTACGCCATTTATTTGTAACATTACTCACATTTTGTAATTTGTCAGATGCTGTAACATTATGGGAAAAATATAAAGAAAAATTTTCAGAAGACTTTCTTAGAAATATACCTAACAATGATGAAGGCACAACTAATGATAATTTCCGTGATCTTGCCATAAATCAGTGCTTATTAGCTCTTCAGGATGACTTAACAGCAGTAGGCGGTAAATCACTCTGTGAATATGGTTTGCCAACACCAACCTCAGTCGGAAAGGTAACTAATAGGGAATATTCCGCAGAGATTGGTTACAATTTAACGGAACTGCTGACAACATTAGAAAACGGTGTCCCAATGATGACTGCCGAACAACGTTCAGTTTATGACCGCGTGTGCAATAGTGTTCAAAATAATTTGGGAACAATATGGTTTTTAGATGCACCTGGAGGAACTGGAAAAACCTTTTTGACTAAATTAATATTGGCTTATGTTCGAAATCAGCGTAAAATTGCGCTTGCCGTAGCTTCATCAGGGATAGCTGCAACATTGCTACCAGGAGGTAAAACTGCTCACAGTATGTTTAAAATACCAATTGATTTAGATCGCACGGAAAATCCAACCTGTAGTATTTCAAGAAATAGCGACAAAGCTAAGGTATTACGCGAGTGTAGTTTAATCATATGGGATGAATGTACGATGGCCCATCGAAAAGGAGTAGAAGCGGTAGACAGAACTTTAAGGGATATAAGACAAAATGATCGACCAATGGGCGGTATCACGGTTTTATTTTGTGGTGATTTCCGACAAACCTTACCGGTAATACCACGGGGAACCCGAGCTGATGAGGTTAGGGCTTGCCTGAAAAGCTCTTATTTATGGCGAGATATACAATCGGTGCATTTGACTATAAATATGCGAGTGAGAACTGGAGATAACCCGGATGATAGTCAATTTTCTGACACATTATTAAAGATTGGTGAAGGTACCTATCCACAACTACACCAAGGAAAACTTATACTGACGCCTGAATTATGTTGTATGGTGCAATCTCAACCACATCTTATATCGTCGGTTTACGGTGACGTAACAAATATATTAAATAGGGACAATTCTTGGCTATGCGAAAGATCTATTTTAACTCCTCGCAATGACCAGGCATCTGAGATCAATAACAAAATACTGTCGAATATACAGGGGGAAAGCAAAGTTTATATGTAGATCAATAAATAGAATGGTCGATGAACAAGAAGCCACTAATTACCCGATAGAATTTTTAAATTCTTTAAATATGCCCGGACTTCCCTCTCATAATATAATTTTCCATTCCAATTTAAAAGGACGCAATTCCCAGTATCGGTGTGTTATGCAATGACAATTAACAAGGCTCAAGGGCAGACTTTTCGTGTTGCTGGAGTAGATCTCAGTGTCAGTTGTTTCTCACATGGTCAGTTGTATGTTGCTCTTTCCCGTGTTAGCAGTTCTAAAAGTCTTTATGTTCACGTGCCGGACGGGTCAACTTTCAATATAGTTTACCCGGAAGCTTTGCACTAAAGTATTTTCGTTTTATAGGTACCTTTACCTTACCTTTATAAGGCAGTGGTACTTATATTGCCACCAGAATTTGAACCTTAACACATTATTATAAAGTTTAAAAGCTATAAATATTTTTAAGTTCTGTGTCTTATAAAGGGTTAAGCCTTATGTGAACGTGATCTAAACAATATTACCAATATAAATAATAATAATAAATATTACCAATACATTAACTTAATACACAAGGAGTTACACGCTGACGGAGTCGCGGACACAGCTATCTATACTTTTCTGCCGGAAGTCACTATTCCACGCGGACGAAGTCGCGGGCACAAGCTAGTTATTACTAAAATTAAATTACTGATCCCACAAAAAAAGATCTGTAAAGAACTAGCCAAGTCTCGTTGGAGCTGCTTGTTTATCTCTAAAAAGTAATGGAATCTAGACAAAGTCATGCCAAGTCTAAGGTTCCTTACTGCGATTTCTTTATTATTATTGTTAGTGTTGTGACCTGGCTATTGAAGGGTACAAAAGTCACAAAGGTACAAAATTATGCAAATCAGAATACTTGGAAGCGTGGACCCACCTAGTACCTACACAATGTTATGCCTGGGTTTACAAATCATTTAACAAGAGAAGGGCAGGTCTACCTCTCGAGGTCAGCTAGACTTTCGGAGCCAAAAAAGTGGAGGAGGACTAACTTCTAAAATAACCATTAGTAGTGAATAGTTACTATGAGGTGCGAACGAAAATAATGGCAGAAGACGCCATCTAGTGATAAGTAGCAAAATCACAAAGAACACCTGGAACACGATTCTCGTTGTGTAAAGAAGACTTGTAATGCCATCTGTATTACATTTATTGAAACTTCATAGTCGTGTGAACTGTCAGCGTGTTCCACAGATAACACATCAAAGCTTTCGAACTTGTTCTATCTGTATGAAACTTGTGCTTTCAAAACAAACTCTACTGTAGTTTTAAATGAACATTTATTTAACATTGATTATTAACTGAGAACCTCTCAAAGCTAAACTTTCAAATAATGTAAAAAGACCAAATCAAATAGTTTTTAGCTAAAATACTTGTGTTGACGTTTTTTGTTTGAAAATAGTAGAATTTCAATTTATTCAGCGGACACCCCTGCCTGCGGCTGGCCACATTCTGCTGTCTCCGATTTCAGCAAGTATGTAAATGTCATACCTTTATTTTACGAATTTTTACGTTCAACACGGTTCGCGTTATATTTTCACGATAGCTCGTGTGTTTCGTGTCGGTTTCCGTTACATAAAGTTAGTGATGTCGGCACCGAGGGCTCATAACCTCCGCGCGGCGCGCGCTCGCTGCATCACGTAACGACGGGAGTGCCCTGATGGTGAGAAGAAGCGAAATGGTGCTGAGTACCGAGTGGGCGCAGGTTGAAGTTGTCGATCTCACTAACGATGGCAACGGTCTCGGGTTTAACCTGGTAGGCGGGCGGAGCACTGGAGTTGTCATCAAGTACGTGCTGCCTGGCGGCGTAGCGGACAAGGACGGGCGCCTGCAGAGCGGAGACCACGTTCTGCAGGTGGGGTCGGTCAACCTCCGCGGCTTCACGTCCGAACAGGTGGCCGCCGTGCTGCGCCAGTCCGGGCCGGCCGTGCGCCTGCTGGTGGCGCGCCCGGCGGACCCCGCGGCAGCGCTGCGAGCCCCGCTGCCCGGCACGGCGCTGGTACCCACTAAGATCCTCGGGGACCCAGAGCTTCTCGACCGGCACCTCATAGAGACTGGCTATGGTGCTGTGTACGACTTGTCTCAATGTTTCACTGACTACATCAACAGCCAGAATGGCAATTGTGCAATTGAGCCCAGCATGGTGGCTGCAGCTGTGAGTGTAATTGGTGACAACCCCCAGCAGATACCTGACCACCCCATCATATCTGATGCTGTCTCACCCACCATCACCATCACAGTGCCTGTTGAGATCCCCAACCAGCCTGAGATAGAAATAGTGAATGTGGATTTAAACAAGAATGTCTATGGTCTAGGTATAACCGTGGCTGGGTATGTGTGTGAGAAAGAGGAACTCTCCGGAATATTTGTGAAAAGTATTATTGAGGGCAGCAGTGCTGAACAAAGTGGTAAAATTAAGATTAATGATAGAATTATAGAAGTTGATGGATTATCCTTAGCGGATAAAACCAACCCACAGGCAGTAGAGATATTAAGAAATACAGGCATATCTGTGCACTTAGTATTAGAGAGATACTTGAGAGGTCCAAAGTTTGAGCATCTGCAGCTAGCTATATTTAATGAGGAGCGTCCTGCATCGCCATCCCCAACCACCACAACCTTATCCTGGTTCCCAGTGCCTTCCCATGCAGAGAATAGTACAGTAGAAATAGAACCTGAGCCTGAATCTAACACAACCATTGACTCTGGTGTTTTAGAAGTTGGTGACATACAAGACGAGCCAACACAAGAAGAGTTGGACAGAAGATTTGATGAGATATTATCTGTTGATGAAGAGGAGATAAAGAAGAAGTGGGAGAGTGAAGTAGGGCCTGATAAAGAGATCCTAGTGGCACAAGTGAGCAAGCTTGAAGGACTTGGTATTAGTCTAGAAGGCACAGTTGATGTTGAAGGAGGTCAGGAGGTCAGACCTCACCACTATATTAGGTCTGTGCTACCTGAAGGCCCTGTTGGCCAGGAGGGCAGTCTGTCAGCTGGTGATGAGCTTTTAGAAGCAAATGAGTACAGGCTACATGGCCTAACTCATACTGAAGTTGTTAATATCTTAAAAAAGCTTCCAAATAGAGTAAGATTGGTTGTTGCACGCAGTAGCATAGACAGTGGTCCACGCCCACTCATTAACCTGGCACCTGACAGAGAAGGCTTTGAAGCAAGAAAGATTATCTCTGGCAGTTTGAATAACTTAACAACCCTAGTTAAAGCTCAATCAGACACCTCAATCAACACATCCAGTACTGCAACACTCACCAACCACTCCGGACACTCTAAGAAGTCTCGATCCCTGGAGTGTGTGTCAGGCTTAGCCATGTGGCAGAGCAAGGAAGATATTGTAGAGCTTGTCAAAGGTGACCAAGGTTTGGGATTCTCGATTTTGGACTACCAAGATCCTGTAGATCCTCAGGGAACAGTTATAGTGGTCCGAAGTTTGGTCCCTGGTGGTGTAGCTGAGAAACTTGGCGAGATCGCGCCAGGAGATAGAGTGATGTCGGTAAACGGAGTCAGTATTAAAAATGCGACCCTCGACCAAGCTGTGCAGGCGTTGAAGGGTGCTCCGCGGGGCGTCGTGAAGGTGGGGGTGGCGCGGCCGCTGCCTCCCCAAGAATCTAAGTCAAAAAGCACAACAACTCTGAACACAAAACCAAGTTAATTGTCACCTGCTGGTGATACCTGATCTAGTCATGTTGAGTCATATCTGTAAGCTTTAGGGTCTACATATCGTGTAGAGTAGAGGTTGCTGGCAGGGTCTCACATACTGTATAATATCTAATTAATCAGCCTGTTTCAAATCCTCCATTTATAATGCTGATGATAGATATTTTTCTTATCAATAGCAATAGCAACTATTAAATGCTAATTTTCATATGGTCAAAGAAAGGTTATCTTAAATTACATTCTATTTATTACTAAATTGTGTTACTATCTATGATTCCCTTCACTATATGGTATGTTAGGCTCTACCAAGGATTGTTAGGAAGGCTGTAGACATAAATTCACAGAGAATTCACGACAGAGCTCAAAACTCGTATGATACAATAATAATTAACGCTTTACTAGATAAATAGTATTAAATAAGACACACACATGTCATTTTAAATGCACTATTTTACAAGAACTACACTCTTAGAGACTTGGATTTTTGTAAACAATAGAATTTAGAACAAGCTACAGTGCAGTCTGATACACATTTCTTTTTACAATAATTTTCTACACATAAAACTGTGCTGCGTTTCTTGCCAATAAAATATACTGTTCAACAAAGTTCAACAATCATTCAAGTCTTTAAAAGCTGTTTTAAGTACCTACTTATAATAATTTTACACAAGAAATGTTCCCTGTATTGGACAATCTTTTTTTACTATAGATTGTAATATCACTATAATGTAGATATTTACCTAAGGGAGCAATTATATAAAGTAAAAGTTTATGTAAATACATATATTTGAATCTCACAACACTTGCATTGGATAGTATTAATGTATTATGTATAAATATATAATTATTATGAAAAAATTGTGGATTTGATTGAGAATTGAGTTCTTAAATCTTTTGTAAAAATGTATTATTATTTTGTAAGTAATGTATAGTTTGCAGGTATCTAAGGACATTGCCTGATACTGAGGATATTTCCGCACAATATTTCTTAGTATTTCAGTAAAAATATAATTTTAATAAACACAGTTTTTTTATGGTTTACAGTGGTATGTCCTTAGACTACAAGTAAGCATTTCTGTATGTATGTAAGATAAGCACTAAAACTAGGTGAGCACATGTGATATGAGTGAATTATATATATGTACTCTAACAATAACCCTTTCATTATAACGAAGACAGACTTAATTGGTATAGGAACTTTTGTTACTATTCTATACTTACTTAAAATCTGTCGAGACCATGTCATATAATTATACCATATTATGTGTCATATAATTCATAATATTGTGGAAACAAGATGCCGCTACTCAGTGTATCGCTCCGTTTCGTTCCAACAAAAACAACAGTCCTGATTTATATTTATAATTACAACTGCTCTCTAATCTGTGTCTGTCTTCATCATGAATCGTGATTTAACTAATTTTGTATTAACATGCATTTATTTTAACATTTCATATACTGATCTCTATTACTATATTTATGTATTATGTGTCTGGCAATGTCCAAAGAAGGACTGATAGAAATCGAAGGGTCGAGATTAATATTCCAGTCTATAATAAGAAATTCATAGATTCTTACTGTTCATTGCCAGTACGTATGGATGCGGGCGAAGCATTTACATTATTAATAGTCTATACTTAGACGCGCGTATCATCTCTTATTGATTTGTATTCGTTCTTGTTACTTCTTCCAGTGAGATTGGTACCATCTTTTATTTATAATCTGATGTAATCTTGGAATCTCTATTTTAGAATATTTATTTGTTGTACTTCCCTAGTATAATTTCATTAAAAATCATTGTTCAAAGATTTTAACTAAAACATAGTCGACTTTCTACCATTTTTTACTTTTATAACGAACAAAGCAAATAGTTTTTCCATTAAATTAATACGAAACGTTTATTCCTCTTACATACAACCCTTAATTATTATTGCTACTTGTAAAATTATTCTTATTAATATACGGTCTAAATAAAATGGTACTAAAGTGAAAACAGAAACATTCGATTCCTTTCTGAAGTCGTAAAGTAACAATTCTCGTCGAACAATTAAACCGAAATAAACACAAAAGAGAAATTACGGAAAAGTTCGAACGCTACTCTATAAAGGTTACCGTGAAACGTCTGTGTTATAGAATTTTCTATTTTGATTTATCAAAGGCTGGCTATTTCCGAACCACGCTCAATGCCGGCGAAGTTTGTATGGCGGGAACAATTTTCCGGCGCCATTCCGAAAATGTATTTATTTGGATAGGAATTCTTTTGAATGCCGGATAAATCATTCATTTTATAATGTAGATTGCTGTATAATCCTATTAGACGTAACATTTATTTTAAGCATTCATGAAAGGTTTTATAAACACGGCGCGGATGTGGCGTCGCGTGCTCCAAAACATTGTAATTCGCCGCAGCTAGTTCCCACATAGTCGTAAATTCGACCACTAACGTGATTTAACACACTTACCTACATCATAAAAACATGAAAATATTTACTTTTCCTTGAAAAGAAGTGCAAAGTAAAACATTTTTTTGAATGGTGAGATTTTTTAGCGCTTTATGATGTTTTGAATTCTGTCCATGTAGTTAGCTTGTAATTATGTTCGCGTTTTCAAATGAACTTTTAATCAGCTGCAGCTGCTCTTCCTTTTGATGCATCATCCTCAACTTATACCTAGATTCAACGCTCAAATCTAAGCAATACTTAAAGTAGTGAAGCACTGTTATAACTGCACCTATAAAATGATTTCATAGGTGATGATCACTATTAACGATGATTCAGGAACTAGCGAATATCGCATGAACTTGCTCTTTTCCCCAAGGACTTGGTTTTATAATTGCATACGGCTATTATCAAAAGGTTTCATTAAGATACAAAAAACTTTTCAGATTTAATCTTATCTGATCTTCTTGATGCGCAAAGTTCAAACACGATTTAAAATAAATAACATTTCCCACAATCTTAAATTTAAATTCACTTTGAGTCGCGCAGAGCCTTCCCGTCTAAATTTGGCACAAGTTCTGGATTCCCGTCGCAGTACGCTTATTTATTTTGAACTCTGTTACTTCTTCCTGCTGAAAGCTATGATTTATTGTTTGTCAGAAATGTCGTCGTGTTCTTTTATAATGTTGGAGAATTTAAGTTTCATTCGCTACGTTATACAGGAACGATTTCAACTTGTCTAAATGTTACTGAAGTTAAAACGATAAAAAACAGCTTTAGGATTTTGATTTGATCTTTAGCTTGTTTTATTTAACATCGCATTTTTGGGCAGAATATCGAGCAGGATATGATCCTGAGTAAAATATAGGATAATGAACAAGGGTTTATATCACTTAATGCTTGGGTGCATGCTTAAAGTTTTCATTAGCTTCTTCTATTGAAAGTAACACTTTCAAAGTATGTTTCAGCTTTTCATTCATGTAAAATAACGAGTATTTAAATAATTGCAAGTATTATAAATCTAAGAAATTTATAATATGTATAAATAATGTACACTTGCTGTAAAATGTATGTGGCGACATTACAATCTGGTGCACATTTATTATACAAGTGAGGTATTTTTTGTACTTTTGTCACCTTTAACAACAGTTTGCATCAGATTGTAATCGTGTCGACGTTAAATGTAATATTTTTATATAAAAATAAACCTCAATAGCCGAGCTTTTATTGTGGAACGTGCACGCATGAGCGAATGACCTAAGAATGCCCACAATTGTTTATAGTTCCTTACTTTTCACTATGCAATGCCTATACAATAGGTATTATAGGTACGGGTTCGACGCTGATACGTGCATCTTCCACACTACGGCGTTTATGTAAATTGCGTTACACCACGATTCTTCCGTTCAGCCAGACTGACATAGATGATAAAATGTCTCATTTACAAACTCTAGGGATATGTGATGGAATACAAGAATCATTCTATATTATATTTTAACCAAAACTTCTGAGAAAATGCTTGTAATTGTTTTCGATATTGATACAGAACTATTAATCATTATATTATAATCATAGATTCAACAACTTGGCTACAGTCAGTTAATACGATCTGATTCGCGAAACATTGAAAGGCGATAAGCTGACGCTACGACCAGCCTTCATATTAGAACTTTACAGAAACTCGAAACTTACTGATCACTGCTCTAACCGTCACTGAACATTTCTGGCAGTTCGCTTATCTGACTGTCCACCGAGTTCTCTAGTCGCTGGCTGTGCCGATTAGGCAAAATTTCAATTATTCTCTGTTTAAATACTTGTACAAGAGTTGGACTACCATGCCACAGTAGAGTAAAAGGTTTTTATTTAAGCATCGAGTACCTATATGAGTATATAGTAATATTTCCATCGCATATCCCAAGCAACGTCCTACATATAAATACATAGTATAATATCGGCACGTGTATTATAAACGACTCACACTTAGCCTTACACTCAGATGTAATATAAAGAGGATAAATATAAATAAGAAAATTATTTACTTGTTTCATTTTTTCCCTTTTCGATGGTGGCAAAAAGTGGATCAATATTTTCTTTGAAACGCCTCATCCAAACAGTGGACCGAGTCCAAGAATATAAAATATAATTTATTTAATACCAATAATAAACAATATTGGTGTATGTATCTATTGATCTAAGATCCCATGATAAAATGACCCTCGCCGGGCCGATTAATGGATTAAAGGTAATAAAAAATGCCAACCAGTTTGTATTTTTCGTTACATTAAAGAATCACAGAAGTCCTCTACGCTCTACGCAGCATTCACCAAATGTGCGCTGACCCTAAGTACCTACACGTAGTTACAGAAAATTGAACATAAAACGTAAATATATCGTAAACTTTTGCTCGTGACCTGAAGAACAGTGCTTACTTCTGGACACTAAGCTTTGTAGCAATCGTATACGAAAATTATTTCCAAATAAGTAGATACTGGTACATGTGATATCATTACATCAAATAAGGCGTTTAGGAAAGAAAAACAGGCATAGTCAGCCACAAAAATCGGTTACCACAACCAGATTTTCAAAGAAATTACACTGTATACTCAACCTAATTTAATGAGTTGTCGTTATTTTATTGAAAAAAAAAAACACTAAACCTACGCTATATTTTTTTAGGTAATGTACGTAAAAAAGGTTAACAATCTTGGAGTGACTTTTTCTCGAAAAGTTAGGTTTGAAGCACGCTAAAAAAGCACGATAAAAAATAGTGTAGTGTAGCTAGTAATCAAAAATTGGAAATTCATTGTATTGACTGTGAGTGTTCAGCCCCGTACTGAATTTTCAATTATTGTGTTAGCAAAATGCTTACGAGAAGAGGGATTGTGTCATTTTAATCCCATTTCCATTTATTGATCGTCCATTGTAAATACCGGAATTGGGGCCCTGAGCTTTTGGAAATCGGATTACTTATGATAACCGATTCTGTCGGTGACTGCACATTCATAATTTTTCGCCGCGTATCTCCGCGTGCCATTGTGGAAAAATATCAGTGATGTATAAATATAGGACTGTAATGTCCCTATAAAGTGTAGTGCGTCAATGTTATAGATTTTCTTTTATCTTTTATAGCTTCTACCATGTGGGTGCCGAACATGCCAGTGACGATTATAACCGCGGTGGCGGCCACTGCAGGTGGGGCCTGCATATTCAAGTAAGCCTCTATTTTTCACCTAAATGTATTAGCAATAAGGTTTGTTTTTGTTCAACGTTTTTTTTTTCTTCAGAGATTTTTACGGCGGTCCGCCTTTTGATAAAGCCGTTCGCGCTGATGGCAAGGTGGTGATTGTGACGGGTGCGAACAGTGGCATCGGCAGGGAGGCAGCCTGGGACCTCGCCAGGCGAGGAGCCAAGGTAAGGAGATCATGAAATGTTTTAACAATCCAGATGATATATTTTATACAAACTTACGAAATTGCGTTGCCTACATCACGGTCTAATGTTCTATCAGCAACATAAGCATGTACAATTACTATGAAAAATTTGCTAAAAAGTTTTGTAAATATATTTCAGTGCTAAAACAACAACGAAATTGGATTTTCTTGGGCTATTTTGTAAAAGCTACAGTGGACAAGGAGAAGACAGATTCAGATAATTATCTGAATGCGTGGCCGGGGTCGATTCGGCTAATAACTATCACATATAGAATAAACTTCCTAAAGATCAACATTTGTACAATAACCCTCATTTGAGCATCTCCCTTTTGCCTCTTGAGACCTGTCCCTCATGAAGACCTGTGCAGGTGTTCCTGGCGTGCCGCAACATGGAGAAGTGCGAGGAAGTGCGTCGCGAGATCGTGCTGGAGTCCAACAACAAGTACGTGTACTGCCGCCCCTGCGACCTGGCCAGCACCGAGTCCATCAGGAAGTTCGTCGAGAGGTAACAACTAGGCAACTTGTATAAATGACATAAATATTATGTCAAAAACTTTTTTTAAAATTTAAAAAAAGTGAAGAATGAAGAACTGAAGTGTGTTGTAACAAGCGTAACTGAATTTATGTTAATTGTATTGTATCAAATAAAAGTTTATAAATTTTTCCACGAGGTTGATAAAGAAAAATATACGCAGTAGAATAAAAAGGATTTTAATGCATATACAATGAAGAATTACCTATTTTCTTACAGATAAACTATTAAAAAAAATATAGAAAAGCATCAATCAAAATTTCCATATTACATTCATTAAGCTTAAATTAATTTGAACCTTACGTGTTGACCATAAGGTTCAAATCCGAGGAGCCCCGCCTGGACGTCCTGATCAACAACGCCGGCGTGATGGAGCCCCCCGCCAGCGTCACGCGCGACGGCTTCGAGACACAGCTCGGGGTCAACCATCTCGGACACTTCCTGCTCACCAACCTTCTACTGGATACATTACAGGCAAGACTCAACCTTATTCTTTTCAAATAGAGCTGCAATCAGCTTATTCATGAAGGACAGTTCTTGTTTATCAACTTCTTGATTCCTTACACGCAAGTTTCGACTATATGACTAGCATTATAAAGTTGTAATTTAGTTGTGAGGAAACATTTATTGGGGATCCATTTACTGCTTATATTATAAAGCTTTAATTGTCTTGCTTATGTAACCATACTATCTATCTTCTCACTAACGTCCCGGGAATCCTACAAGCAAGACTCAACCTTACTACTAACATCAAAAAGTTGTAATTAGCTTGCAAATCTCAAAATAATATTCATTTTTCAGAAGTCAGCCCCCAGTCGCGTGATATCAGTAGCTGGCAGCTCGCACTACAGAGGAGACATAAACAAGGAAGACCTGAACTTCAGCAAGAAGTACGACGGGCCCGCTGCGCACGCGCAGAGCAAGCTGGCCACCGTGCTGTTCATCAGAGAACTTGGTAAACGGATGTTGGGTAAGTGATAGCAAACTATTGGAATCTGAGGATAGGGTGGGGATAGAAAGAGATGTCTTTATTTGTGACACTATAGCTCCAAAACGTAAAACTTTATTATGAAAGAATGATTAAATTCTTTAAAAACTAGCGACAATTTACAGTGTGTATTTTATTCCAAATTTAGATAGCCGTTGCAAAGTTATCTATCTGTTCTTTCGTCGTCCTTGATGTAAATATAATCCATTGAAGGATGAAAGATATAATTCTTTAAATGTGTATTTTTACCATCCTTACTGGTTACTGGTGATGGACTCCTTTATCTCACGTAGGCTCCAAGTCGTACCATCCTTATATAAATTTAAAATCCAAGAAATCCATTCCGCAGGTAGTGGCGTGGCCGCGATCGCAGTAGACCCGAGCCTGACGGACACTGCCATCACCCGGCACATGTCCATGATGAAGAGCGTCTCGCGCTACTTCGTGTACCCGCTGTTCTGGCCCTTCATGAAGACCGCCAAGCTGGGCGGCCAGACCCTCGTGCAGGCCGCCCTCGACCCCGCCCTGGCGGACTGCTCGGGAGACTATTATGTGTAAGGATTCTTTTTAATACATAAAAGTACTCGTTTCGCGGTTTCGGTCTTTATAGTTACACACATTAGTTATAGAGACACCTCCGAATCAGCTCGACCGATTCTGATGAAATTTTGTGTCTTTGTTAGGTAGGTTTGAGAATCGGACATTTATTTGTCATCCCCATAAGTTTATTTTTTTCTGCGTTCTAAATATATACATACTCGTATAATATACATAGATAAATTAAACCCAGACAGAACAAATGATTGTGCTCGTCACACAAAAAAATGTCCTGGGTGGGATTCAAACCAACATCCTCCGGCACAGCAGTTAGGGCCACTAACTGCTAGACGATAAATTGCGATATTTCGTAATCTGTATATTCCTTTACAGTGACATGAAGAAGAAGGATCCCTCTGCGCTCGCGCAGGACTACGAGCTGTCTGACTGGATGTGGAAGGTCAGTGAGAAGTGGACCAAGCTGGACGAGCACAAAGCAGCCCTGAATAAGGCCACGGCAGCGTGATAGAGGCTACTAAAATGCTGTTTCTACAGACCACCTAACATAGGTTATGTGTAACCAATTGAAAACCGACCTTACGGGTACGTGATAAGAGCTAAATTACATTGGCATTGCCGTACAGCTAGTATGTCTTGTTATAACTTCATTAGACCACCTAGGTTATTTTAACCAGTTGAAAGTCAACCTAATGGGTATGTGATAAGAGCTAAAATACAATGAGACTGCTGTACAGCTTGTATTGCTTTTACTTAATTATATTAGAATGAATGTGTTTAGTGTTAGGGGAATGTCTGCATTTATTGTTAACTAGTTAATAGTTTCGTTAATAAATTACTGATAATTATGGTTGTTTTTTCTTTAATATTTCCTTTTGAGTGTTCTGTAACCAAAGGGTAGACAATTGGAATTACTGAGGCACCGCTGTCTCTCTATCACCGGACTGTATCTCATGAACCGTGATGGTTAGAAAGTTGACTTTCACAGACAATGTATAGCTATTGCCGCTACAACAACAATTATTTAAAATGGAGCTCGAGGTTAAGCATCTTTTTGATGATCACAAATTAGGATGGATTACATACAGTTACTTGCCACCCAACCGACA
The DNA here is from genome assembly GCF_003590095.1 of Trichoplusia ni. Taxonomy (NCBI): domain Eukaryota; kingdom Metazoa; phylum Arthropoda; class Insecta; order Lepidoptera; family Noctuidae; genus Trichoplusia; species Trichoplusia ni. The sequence goes on from NC_039500.1 coordinate 4,202,193, forward strand.
GGATTTTATGTAGCCTATTTGTACTAAACCCTAAGTGTTGCAAATGCAATTCCATATCTTTTGGCATTGTAAAACAAACCCGTTCGACTCGCGATCCCGCTGCGTCTGCTCATGATTAAGGACTCCGGTTGGGTCCGAAACTAGTCGGGCTACCCCGATAAATACGCGTGAGTAAACCGTTACATCATTTAATAATTGTAAAACAAAGTAACACACAAAAATCTGAAAATAAATAAATAGATATTTCATAAAAACGTTTTTATTTAAAGCTTAAGAATATCGTAACAGATTAGGCCAACAGTCGTCTATCACACGTTTAGTTCCGGGTTAACAATCTCCATTATAATCTAACTTATAAATAACTGTACAAATACTCTATTGTTTTATGGACAGGTGATATTTCTACAAAATTATGTAGAAATATAATCTGGAAGTCTAACTTACTGTTCTTTATCTGATTTTTTAAGTTATCAGTCCTCCATGATGCTAAAATAAATAAATAGAAAATTGGAATTACTGACAGGAATAAGTTACGAGACTTATCAAAAAGTGATGGCTATAGAAAATTGAGGAATATGTATCATTTTATCTGTCTTTAAGCCAGCGAGTAGTTTGCTTGAAGGGGAGACAGGGGGAGACATTTTAATAATAATATTTTTTTAATTTAGTGATGCTAAAATAAATTATCGCTGCCAGTCCTTAAGTAGATTAACATGGGAACAAGTCTGTTAGCAGTAATAATCAAGGTATCTAATATTCAACCTCTCTCTTAAATGATAATTATAATCCATTGTAGAAATATCACCTATCTTAAGGTGCAGCGTAGACGACAGTCTAAGCGTGACGCACTTTTTTAGTCTGTGAAAATAGAACCTATACAATTATATGCAGTCACACACACGCGCGCCGAGACTTGCTCCAAGGGATCCAAGCACCCTACTCCCATATAGAGGTATGGTACTCGGGCACGTCGAAGAGCAGTTCCCTTGTCTGCAGCGGCGTGTCCCGCGGCGCGGCCTGCAGCAGCTGCAGCACTCCCGTCCCGATGCCCGCCGGCACGCCCAGGATGATGGACTCCGACACGCCCTCGATGCTGTCCGTCTGTCCGTAGTACGCCGCGTCGAATAGGTGGTCTGCTGTCTTCTCGAACTGGAGACAAATTTACGATTAAAATATGTGCATGTTATTGCCAGCTACGGAGGCTGAGGTTAGTCAGGGCATTTATTATTATTAATCTTTTACTAATATTCAGTAGGAGCGTGTGTGTAATTTTGTTACCACTCTATTCTTAAAAGGGTGGAACTATTTCGATAAAATTTGGTAATAAGGTAGCCGAAACCTTGGGCTTAGTTGACACATTATAACATAGGCTATATTTATTCGTCTGCGTTAAGAGAGGGTTATATTTTTGCAGCCATAACACAGCTAGGCGGGCGAAGCCGCGTAGAACAGATAGTTATTGTATACTTTGACAGAACGCTCAAATTCTGATCAAGACACTTGTCAAATATGTATATCATTCCTAATTTATTCCTAATTTTATTAAGTCCCATAATATGTCCGAGTGACGTTTGTACTTTTCACCCTGTACAAAAACGATTGCACTAGTTTTGTGCATAAGCTATCGGCCCATCCACGTATCGGGCTCACGTTGCTACAGAGCTCTCAGTACGCACGCTGGCCAGGTTGAGCACGGACTCCTTCATGCGCGCGAGCCCGTAGCGCGTGATGCCCAGCACCTCGCCGCGCGCCGTCATCTGCCCCGCCAGCAGCTCCACGTGGCGCCGGTCCACGCTCATGCCGTGGCCCGCCATCACCGCCTGGATCTCGCTGATGATCGTCGACTTGGCCGCCTCGATGCCCAGCGTCGAGTATACCTGAGATATACGTTACATGCTTAGTTAGATTTACCCTCTCAATACCCAATTCCATTTTGTGCATTCTCCCTGGCATCATAGAAATGTTTGACCAAGGCCACACTAACAGCTGTTGTTGATCGACACTTGATAAAACCGTACTGTTCGGAGTGAATTATATTATAAACATTACAAGTACAAATGTCACCTAATGTATATTTACTGCACATCCGATTACATAATTGGAAATAAATACAAATAATAAACGCAAAAATTCAAACGTTTTTGCTCACGTCCATATGACGTATCACGATACAATGAACAAATACAAACTTAGAATCTTCGTTGGTAAAGCAATAGCCAGCAGTCACAAGGGCGAGTCCTATCCGAGGTTTGAACATATTTTTTTTGTATTAAATTCCAAATATGACCCACTTCGCAGCGCTTTCTACGTAAAACATAATAAAAGTACTCTCGTCGTCTCGCTTGTCATTGTAATAAGTAAAGTCACTACATTCCGTGTCTTCGTTATCTAGAAACCCTGTCTAATAAACTTACCTCTAAAATATTATTAGACGTGGTCTTGGTGCCGTCTACTCCGTAAGTAGCTATGACGTCTCTCAAACCGTCGCCTTCCACACACAGCTTGTATCTGTAAACACAAAACGTTTATAATCTGAGCGAATCGTGGGTATTCAATCTTAAAATTCTGTTAACTACTCTTATTAAGGCATTATAATAGGATTGAGGAAGTCATAATTTTTATATCGGAAAAGTCCTCGCTTGTTCGTTCCGTCGAATCCTCGACGCATTGAGAGGAGTGTTTTAAGGTTAACGTGTCTGTCTGTTTGTTTGTATGTGGCATTGCTCTCGAACAGATTCTCGGTTTTATATTAGAGGTGAATTATGTACGCGTTCTTAGACGTTGTTTTTTTGACATTTTGATCACATTAATAAAAATCGGTTGAACCGTTTAAAAATTATTTGAGTGAAAGAGTGGTTGGGTGTTTTTAGATTAGGCATCATGTATATGATGTGGGTGTGCATACCTGGGTATCGCATCATTATCATCAGCAGCGATGACGGCCCGCGCGACCTGCGGCAGCCCCTTGACGACGACGGCGGGCAGCGCGCGCGCCAGCTGCGCCAGCGCGTGGCTGAGCCAGCCCGCGCGGCCCTCGCCCGACACCTTGATGGCCCAGTCCGACACCACCTGCACGCTCGCAGGCTTCACCTTCAGCTTCGACGTGCAGATCCTGTATATTACAACACCTGTATATACAGCCGGGGCAGAGGGGTTGGCCGAAAGAGTTACCGTGGCCCCGGTACGCGAAGGGCAAAGGAAGGAGCATGGATGGTTTTAGTCAGTAGGAGTCTGACATTCTCTTCTGCTCAACACAAAGCAAAAGGAGTCATTAGATGAATTCCCATCAAAAAGAAAAGAACAGAGGAAGAATTGAGAGAGACAAAGACAGCATGACCATCAAGGACTTTTCACTCAGTCTGAATCTTATAAACATTCTTTTCTAAATAGCTCGCTGGGTACCACTACTAGGTTAAGGCTTTTCCGCAAATCCTTTCTGGATTTATATGTCGCATGATTCTGTCCTGGGCCAGAATGAGGTAAGCATTTAGATCCATTTAGATCGATTCGCCACCGTTTAGTAGACCGTTCACCGCGACTAATTCTCAGCGGTTACTATCCAAGCCACTGGAGTGACCGACCCAATCCCAATGTTTTATAATTACGGCTGCTAATTAAATAGGCCTTGTACTCACGAGTAGACGATGGAGTCGACGTTGACCTCCAGCGAGAGCAGTCGGATCCTCTCGGCGTCGAGTCGGATCAGCAGGAAGCACTCCGACGGTAAGTACACCTCGTCTATGTACGTCGTGATCTGGAACCATACATATGCCTAACTTTATTAAACGGAAAGCGGAGTGGTATACCGTATAGGTCACCACTGGGCGTAACGTATCGCGGGTTCGATCGACGAACGATTGCTTGTTCTGTGTCTGGGTGTCTTGTGAATGTGACTTGCATGATTGTGAAAGTTCCCCATGACAAAAGGAGTGCTTTACTCAGTGCAGGAGTCCTTTTTATAAGTTTTTAGCTGCTGCTAGAGCTGGAAGGTAGCTATAGGACCTCCGTTTAAAAACATCGAGTTAAGATTCGTTTGAATTTTATTTTCGAGTACTTTGAATTGAAAGCAAATTAAAAATTTGTTTGTTTACAAAAGGAATTGCCGTTGTAAATTAGACAAGACTATCATAGCTATAGTTGTGTTCTCGTGTTTTGTACTATCTGACCTCTCCCAGCGTGGTCTTCTCGACCCTGCCCTTGACCCTCCTGGCGAACTCCTGGTCGTGCGGCTGCAGCAGCTCGGCGGTGATGATGGGCGTGGAGATGTTCCGCGACGCGTTGATGATCTCCTTCACTCGCGGCACTCCCTGCGTGATGTTCATGGAGGCGACGCCGGCGAAGTGGAAGGTTTTGAGGGTCATCTGTGTACCGGGCTCTCCGATACTCTGCGGAATGTTGGTAAAAATGAGGGGTGAGTCCACATTAATCATTAAATACGCATATACTTTTACTGGCATACGTTCGTACGTACGTAACGTAATACGTTCATCTATGCCGGCGAAATTATTGGAAACGAGCTTCAGACCTACTCAATAATAGTATATGTCGTTAGTACCTGCGCGGCGAGTGCCCCGACGGCGGTCCCGGGCTCGATGACGCTGCGCTGGTACTTGTGGTGGCACACGCGCAGGAACTGCACCAGCTGCGTCAGCGTCAGCCGCTGCAGCTGCTTCACGATGCTGCCGCAGCGGGAGTAGCGCGCGCGCAGGCGGCGGACCTTCTCCGCTATCTCCTTCAGGAAGGTTCTACAACAACATGTAGAGATATCATACAACTGTCTAAACCAGACTGGGGTATACTAGTCAAAATACTTGTTAAAACCTTACAATAAAACTGAGTAATGCAGACAGACGTTTTATAATAAAGGTCCATGAAAACCTCCACCAACAAAAACATTACAGATGTTGCTATTCTACAATAAACCTACACGTAATAAAAATAAGGTTGTTTATGTGTTACTCACAGCAGCTCGTTCTTGAACTCCTGCGTGCACGTCTTGAAGTCGTCCAGTGCCAGCGTCTCCTCCGCAGCCAGGATTATACCGTCACCGTCTAATGGGTCTTCTTCCCTGTCACAGGAATAGCATCCATTTATTAGCTTATTTGGAACGTCGAAGAATCATATTCAAAAACTGGGTTTTTCAACTAAACGACACACAGAGATTTTTTTAAGACCTTAAACCAATGGAATATATGCGCGCTCGGTGGTACTGCAGGCATGGAAACCCATCGTTGTATTAAACACCGGCTATTCCCCTATTGGAACATTCTTTGTAATGGACTGTTATTCTAGATTAGGTCTTCCTAGTCTTCGGACCCAGTAGCTCATGTATCACCTGGACAGGTAGTTGGCCCGCACGTCCGCCAGCACCCTGGGCAGGTCCACGGGCCGGTCGCGGCCCTCCATGTAGGAGGGGTCGAGCCCGTCGCTCCCGTAGCGGAACTCCACCACCTCGCCCATCGCGTTGCGGACTGTCATGTCGTAGTGCAGGACTAAGTCTTCCAGAGACTAGAAAATATAGTGTACACGTGTATTGACGCGTAGAACAACGTTTTTATGTAATCCGCAAAAGCTTGTTCTTAGTCTGGGTGTGGATTTTTGTGAAATTGCAATACATGTATTAGTGTGGGTGTTGCAAAAGCTGTATGCTACCCGACCCAGAACGTAATAAACGCGACCACTTGAAAAATTTAAGTCACGAAGAAGACAGATTACATTAAAACTGTGCTCAACAATTCTTCTCAGACACTTTTCTTCCAAATCAAGTCACGTGGTGAACCTTATGCTTTGGGATAATTTGGGAGAATAAAGTACACAACTTTTTCTATCCTAGGTCTGGAAGAGAAACGGGGAGGCGAAGCAGTTTTTTTATTTTATTAAAACGAAACGAGTCCTGCATTAAGAAATTTTATCCTTGTGTCGCGGGAGGTTTCAAAAACATACAATTCACATGCACAAAGACATGGGCATGGGATCTAAAACAGTAGTTTTGTAAGTACCTTGACAAGTCTCCGCTGCAGGTAGCCAGTCTCGGCAGTCTTGACGGCGGTGTCGACGAGACCTTCCCGCCCGCCCATCGTGTGGAAGAAGAACTCGGTGGGCGTCAGACCGGAGTAGAAGCTGTTCTCCACGAAGCCACGGGCTGCTGGGATCTTGGCTGCAGCGATCACACACAATTTGAAAATATATAAGTATTGGTGATTTTATTTGGGCAAATCCTTACACGAGTTTTAAAAGAATAGTTTTTTTTTAATCCATATCGGTCGATGACTCTAGGAGATCAAAGGAAAGCGTGTAAATTGTACAGAAAAATAGACATTAAATAGCAATTTAGAATTAACCGAAAGTATATCCAATGTAAAATACATTAGCTTCATTTTAATTTAACAGTAACTCACAGTGCCTCTCAAAGTGTGGTAGAGATCGGTCTTCGAAGCCGTTGGGCACGCGCTTGCCGTTCAGCGCCTGCTGGCCCACACACGCGATCATCTGAGATATGTTGATGTTGGACCCTGGAACCACACACACATAACACGTCATTAATGGTCAAAGTCGGTGAAATACGAAAAACGACTCTATTGTAACGGGGTTAGGGTTGATTTTCGTGTGTGATAGATTAGTAATAAAAGTGTACTCGCCTTTAGAACCACTCTGTGCCATAATAAGCGGCGCGTTAGTAGGATGCAGCTCACGGAAACACGCCTTAGCCGCCAACTCTCTGGAGAAATAGTTAAGTATTTTATTATATTAAATAGTTAAGTCTAAATAAGTCATTCCTACTGATTTGCCTTAAATTAGTTTGACAACACTTTTTTAAGGGATACCATCAAATACTTTAGGTGAAGCAGAAAAAAGTGTACAATATCTGGATGCTAAGAGCAGATGTACTAGATGTCTATACACTAACTCGCATTTTAAAATTGTCTTGACTTTAAAAGAGACCTTTGAGATTGTTTCCACATTTCTTCTCAGGGTCTCCAGCTTTCTCAAAAACGACATGTTAAAGTGATAAAATATCTTATTTTAAGAATAAATGATTTCATTTTGAACAAGTGAGCTCGTTTTGAAAGTATATTTTTGAAGTGTGTTAATAGTTATTTTGTTTGTTGTGTGTTTGCAAACCACTATAAATTGTATTAGGTAAGGATAGTGTGTGTGTTTATAATAATAAATAATATAATATAATTGCCGCTGTTGCCGCTGTTGGTATACCTGATGCTGCTGAGCTCGCTGAGCATGACGGCCTCCAGCGACTCCTCCATGGTGCAGCCGGGCTGGCACTGCAGCGTGCCCTTCTCCATCTCCAGGATGTAGCCGTCGCACTTCGAGTAACTACGTACACACAACAACAGAATATGTGATAAAGGTTACCAAAGATTCCCATCACAAACCTTTTACCAATGTGAAACTGGGCACACAAAATATTAGCTTAAATATTATACAGGTTTCCAAACAATAAGTTACCTTTGTGATGGATATGATCGAAACAGCAAAAAGAATAATTAAAGAGTGCGTTTGCGATCGAAACTAGATCCCGATAGATACGCATTAGTACTGGTACGCGTTATTAAATACTGAATACAGAATTATTGATTGCATTCCATAATTTGTAATAAAAACTTATAAATTCTAAAAACCCACGTTTTTAAATGTTACTCCATTCAAATTTTATCAAAATCGAACTAACTGTTTTATAGTTGTAAATTGCACAGCAGAAATACTACTACACCGATTTAGACGTAAGGGTGGGTGTAGTCCTCTCTCATCTATTGAGGCATAGCTTCTGTTCCAGGGCTATATGTTTGCATACTGACCCAGACTCCAGCAGCTTGTTCTTGGCCTCAATGAGTTTCTTGCCGGGCGTGACGTCGATGATGCCGAAACTGAATCCTCTGTTCATCATGTAGCTGGAGGCCATCCGCGCTAACCTAGAGACAAATTGCTGTTTAAATCTATATCCCAAAGTTTTATATTATCATTGTGGTACTTCATTCAATTTCTATAAGGAGAGAAAGTAATCTAGATTAAAATTATAAAGCTAAGGAGTTTATTTCTTTGAACGCGCTAATCTCAGGACTACTAGTAAGATTTGAAAAATTCTTACAGAGTAAGATAGCCCATGTATTGAAGATGTATATAGGACATCACCATCACGCTACGTTAAAAGGAGTGGAGCAGTTATAATATATGTTTCACAACGAGAAGAAGGTGCGTGGTCTCTAAAACTATTAATACGATTTTAGAAATTAGTCATCAGTTATCAGTCCCAAATGATATAGGGTGCACAGCCGATGAAAAGTGTCCTGCATTCTCGATATTACTTGTGGTTGAATATCATTCAAACTGCCATTCAATCTGTTCTCATGTTACCTCCACATGCCCCTGACGGCGTACTCCTCGCCCCAGTCCCGCAGCAGGATGTAGAAGATGCTGCTCTTGGTGCCCGAGCCCAGCGTGCTCTTGTCCATGGACCCGCACAGCAGCTCCGAGTTCCTTATTATCACATCTGTAACATAACATATACTTGTCTACTGTGTCATTACTCTGTAACATATACACGCGTTGTTTATCAGTCCGTATTCACTTAGAGGGCAAAAGTTCTATTGTTGATCGGATTTCGTCCATAACCGAATCAATTTTTTTGCTATTTTTGCATAGCGAAAAATGCACACAGTTAAACTATCTACTCTATCGGCTAACAATTATTTGACGTAACCGTTTGCACCACCTCATTTACATATGCTGCTCGTAAACTTTCATTAAAATTAGTCCAGATAATTCGAATCAAATCATAGATTTTTTTACTATTATATAATATATTATATATAGTTTATTTACACCTTAATAACTAGAACATTAGCATAATTTAGTATATACATGACCAGCCAGTAAAACCTTATCAATAACAAGTCTAGTTCCTTAATAGGGTGATGAAGCAATGTAAAGTGTGTACATGAGGTAATACTCACACGAGTCCTGTACACACATATCCTTGTTCCCGGTGTAGTTCTTGCCTTTAACCTCCAAATTGGCTTTCACTTCACATTTTTCGTTGGGTTTCATTATCAAACTGTAAAAAACAAAAACAAATCAATTAGGATAAAACTGTGGCAAACACTTTGTGCATTCTCGTCTAAGTCCCTTTTTTCAAAATTTTCTTACTCGAACAGCTTCGAGACCTAAAAAAGAGCTTTTATAGATGTATTGGACCTTTGCTGGATGATGTAATTATGCTTACTGGAAATAGCTGTATGATAGATACGCAAGACGGAAAACGTGGCCTATACCTAATATATTCATTTAATCTCTCATCACTACATGATGTATTGATATCAGAAACAGACTACAGAAAGTATTGGTATCACAGGAAATCGCCAGGCGATCTATGTCGACGAATATCTTCCTCCAACATCAAAAAGGCTTTACTATCTTGCCAGGGATTTCGCTAAACGCAACAACTACAACTTCTGCTGGATATCAAATGGGAAGATACTTCTACGTAAGGACACTAATACTAAGGTATCCCATTTCATAAAAACAGAACAATGCCTACTAGACTTGGAATCCAAAAAGTGACTACTTTATTTTGATCGCAGACAGTGCTTTTTCATATACTCAAAATTATTTCTTTTCTTTTTGTATAATTCATTACCTTTTCTTAGTTTATTACTGATGTATCGGGAAATCTACCTTATCTTTTTATGTAAACTCTATTGTTATAAAACGGAATCATTTATATCCAAACAGCAAATAGACTTTGACCAACTAAGCTTGAAAGTTGATGTTGCAATAATTATAGTGAGATTGATATTGATGTTGAGACTGGCGTTTCGCTGTTGGGGCGTCACTGTGTTAGCGGTCGTTAATAAATATTTATATATTAATATAAGTAAAAATGATTGATAACATAAGTAACATTTCTGATGAAATTGACAACCTTACATTAGCAAGCTCCCATGTCTGCACACCAGATCAGTGTACTGAGATCGTTAACAATTCAGGTAGCAATTTTAAAGTAATACACGTAAATATTAGAAGTATTAATAAAAATCTTGACCAGTTTATATCCATGCTTTCTATGACAAAACTAGAGTATGATATAATCATTCTTTCAGAATGCTGGCTAAAAAGGCTAGGCCCACCACCTTCTCTTAGCAACTACTCTTCTCATGCTACGATAAAGAATCATACACAAAATGAAGGAGTTGTGATGTATATCAGATATGGACTTGGATGTACTATAAATGAACCACCATTTGTAGATGCGAATTGTTTAGTAGCTACTGTGGGGAACACGGCTGTTGTAGGACTTTACCGACCTCCGTCCCATCTCGACCCAACGCAATTTTATTCCAGTCTAGATACGCTAATGACTACTTTAAAATCTTACAAAAACATAGTTATGATGGGTGATCTTAATATTGATATAAAATCGAACAATACGGATCGAAATGCTAGTGACTACCTGCTATGTACGGCCTCCTTGGGATTACTACCGGCACATATTTACCCTACTAGACTTGGTAACTGCCTTGATCATATTTTTCTTAAAACCCGATTAACGGCAACAGCAATATTATTAGACACACATATCACGGACCATTTACCCATAATATTATGTCTAAAACTAAATGAAAAGCTGTACGTAAATAAAAATAAAAAAGTTATAACTCAATTAGACTTTGGTTCTATAAAAAAGGATATAGACAAACTTAATTTTAGCTCGGTAACGGAAGAAACAGATGCAAATATTGCCGCGGATAACCTGATCGCGATTATTAGAGATGTGGTTATAAAACACACCACCAAAAAAAAGGTTACCAGACGAACACGCATTTTAAAACCGTGGATCAGTGCCGGGCTGCTCCGTTGTATTCAAAACCGAGATAGAATGCACCTTAAACTAAGAGAACATCCCAATGACACCATACTCCTGATCACGTACAAAAGATATCGCAACTTTTGCAATTCCCTTCTTAAAAAGTTAAAGTGTGAGTACGAGAAAGAGCAATACTCTAAAGCTCAGAACAGCCCAAAGGCAATGTGGGAAGTCATCAACTCTATTTCTGGCAGGAAGCGTCAGTCACAACCCGCAACAGAGCTCATGAACCTGACAGCTGATGCTAAAGTTTCAACAAATAGTGTTAATAAATATTTCGTAAATATTGGCAAAGACCTGGCCTCTAAGTTGATCCCACCAGGTACTGTGCCCTCTATTCAGTGCACGCTTGATATGGCCCCACAATGCAACTCTCTTGGCATAATACCGGTCACTCAAGAACAAGTGGCAGCCATAATCGCTTCATTACGTAGTAACTGTGCAACTGGCTGGGACAATATTCCCGCCCTAGTAATTAAGCAGTCACAGAATGTCTTGGTAGCACCCATTACACACGTATGTAATATTTCAATCACGACTGGGGTGTTTCCTAATAGCTTTAAAAAAGCTATAGTTACTCCAGTCTTCAAGGGTGGGAATAGAAACCATGTCACGAACTATCGGCCAATTTCAGTATTAAGTGCCCTATCTAAGATTCTGGAAAGAATCCTCAGCGACTGTCTGACAAAATACCTTACCAAATATAACATCATATCAAAAAACCAGTATGGATTTCGATCTGGAATGTCAACTGAAGACGCCGTTATAAACTTCAGCAAATCGGTAGTTCATAAATTGGATAACAGCTTTAAGTGTTACGGTATATTCCTGGATCTTTCCAAGGCCTTCGACACGGTATCTGTTCCCATTCTCATTTCAAAATTGGAAAGCATTGGGATTCGTGGTCTGCCTTTGGATATCTTTAAGGATTACCTGTTTAATCGCTCTCAAGCAGTAAAAATTGATACGGTGGTGAGCGAGGAGGAGCAGATTGGGCATGGAGTCCCACAGGGAAGTATTCTTGGCCCGACGCTCTTTTTAATATATGTCAATGACCTATGCAATATGAAACTCCAAACTTGTGACATCTTTACATATGCTGATGACACAGCATTATTAGTATATGGCAGGGACTGGTTGGAGACAAGGACTCGGGCAGAGAATTACCTGAGAGAAGTAATGCTGTGGTTATCCTCTAATTTGCTCACGCTTAATATAGAGAAAACTAAATATATACGTTTTTATCTCCCTCATTCTCCCAAGCCACCTGTGGAAACTCTGTCGCTCACAGCTCACAGTTGTGTGACCTCACTATCTAGTAAGTGCTCCTGCCTACCCCTGACTAACGTAGGCAACATAAGATATCTCGGGGTTCTGCTTGATGAGCGAATGGACTGGCGTCCGCAAGTAGAGGCCCTTACTGGGCGAGTTAGACGACTCATATATGTCTTTAAAAATCTTCGGTATTCTGCCGACAAATCGGTAATGTGTGCTGTTTATAAGGCACTTTGCCAATCAATTCTTGGGTACTGTATTACTGCATGGGGAGGGACATACAAGACCTTGCTTCTGCAATTGGAGAGAGCGCAAAGGTATCTCCTCAAGGTAATGCACTGCAAACCTCGTGACTACCCAACCGCAAAACTATACAGTGATAGTGAAGTCTTGACTGTTAGACAGTTATTTATTCTTCGTGCTATGCTCCGACGACATTCGGAAATTCCCCTTAGTGCAAGAATATTACAGAAAAGACATGGCACGTTAGTCTGCCCTACTGTCCAATGTAAAACAGCATTGGCATCGCGCAATTACAACGCTTTGAGTTCAAGGCTTTACAACAGCATCAATAAACAAATCTCCTTTTACAAACTAAGTAAGCACAATGCTAAAGACAAGCTAGAAAATTGGTTAAAGTCATTATGTTATGAAGAAACAGAAAAACTGTTGGTTATTGTTAAATAAGATTGATACATTCAGTGAAATTAAAGTTAAATTAAAATTATTGTACGCATAGATTACTTGAAAATGAAGAAGCAAGATATAAAAACTAGATGATTATATAAGACATTTCAAGCGGAGTGCCGCCGACCCTCAAAATACGAGCATGGCTCAGTTTGAGAGTCAGTGTGTTAATTTATATAATGCAGCTGTACAATCGTCTTAAAACCAAAATATTTTTTGTCACCTATGTATGTTGTTTGTACTTTTAAGAAGAAATAAATTATTATTATCGGGAGTGTTTTCTTTTCTCAGCCCTTGGCTGGTTTAAACCACATTTACGGGTCAAGACCAAGTAAATGCGGCGTGTGGTGTTAAATGATAAGTTATTAACTATCGTCTAATGATAGGAACTTTCTCACTATGCGGCAGGTATTTAAAATAGCAGCTTTCTGTAGGGTAATATATAACGACTTTCTTAAATCTATTATTTTTAGGCTATTGTGGAGATGGTTTGGAATGACACCAGTACTGGAGAGCACTATAGGAACGACAAAGACTTTTTCTTGTCTCCATATTCGGGCGACCTCTTCTTTAAGCTCTGCGTACTTACTAATCTTTTCAGCTATTGTCTTCTGTAGGTTGTGAGTGTTGGGGACGGCTATATCTATAAGGTAGGTGGTTTTATTTACTTTATCCTGTAAAGTTATATCCGGTCTATTGTAGTGAATAGTTCTATCGGTAAGTATTGCTCTATCATAATAGAGCTTGTGTGTATTATTTTCCAGGACAGTTTGGGGTGTGTATTTATAATAAGGTAAGTTACTATTTTCTATTAATTTATATTTCAGAGCAAGCTGCTGGTGTATGATATTGACTACTTGGTTATGTCTGTGAGTGTAGTCTGTCTGGGTGAGAGATGTACATGCACCCGTTATGTGCTGAATGGTCTCCGGTTGAGATTGGCATTTACGGCATTTATCATTAACTATCGTTGGATCTTTAATAATGAACTTTCTATAATTTTTCGTATTAATAACCTGATCTTGAATCGCTAAAATAAATCCTTCAGTTTCGGGGAATAGACTACCTACTTTTAACCATTTATTAGAAGCTATTGTATCTACATGGGGTTGTTCAAGATCATGAGGGTGCCTGCCGTGTAATACCTTTCTCTTCCAGGTATCCATTTTTTGTGTCTGAGGATCGGAATTACAGATATTTAGGACGTCGTCGGTTTGATCGTTTAGATTCAGAGGAGAGTAACTGTCATCATTTTGGGCTATTGCTTTATGGATATCACTAGTTTCAGATTTTGTAAGGAAAAATGATTTTAATCTACTAATTTGCTTCTGCCATAGATGATGGATGTCAATTAGGCCTCTTCCGCCATCTTGTCTCTTGATGGTTAATCTTTCTATGGCAGATTTTGGATGTAAATTATTGTGTTTTGTAAGCGTGGTTCGTGTAGTTCTTTCTATTTGCTCTATATCTGTTTTAGACCATTTAATTACTCCGAATGAGTAAGTTAAAATTGGTATTGCATATGTGTTTATTGCTTTAATAAGATTTTTTCCTGCTAGATGACTTCTGCATAATGCATTTACTCTCCTTCTATATTCGGTATCCAATGTGTTTTTAATGGCTGTATGATCAAGACCTCTTAGTTGTTTATATCCTAAATACTTATATAAATCCGTAGGCTCCATGGCGGTTATACAATCGGCAGTGTTAACTAGATAGTCACCGGGTTTGATCTTGCCTCTTACAATATGTAGTGTTTTACACTTATCTAAACCAAACTGCATGTTAATATCTTTACTAAATAATGTTCTGGTATCTATTAATTTTTTCATATCTGTTTCAGATTTTGAATACAATTTAATGTCATCCATATAAATTAGATGTGAGATAACAACGTCATGTGTATCATGTCTGAGGCAATACCCAACCCGGCTTCGATGTAACATAGAGGACAAAGGGTTCAGCGCGAGACAGAACCATAGGGGACTCAAGGAGTCACCTTGGTAGATACCTTTCCGAATAGATATTTGCCTGCTAATAATGGTGTCGCGGTTATAATTTAATTGTAATGTAGTTTTCCATCGAGTCATTATACTGCTTAAGAATTCTATAAGTTTAGAGTTAATTCTATAGATCTGTAAAATTTTAATTAGCCAAGAGTGGGGAATACTGTCAAAAGCTTTCTGGTAATCTATATAAGTACAATGAAGATTCCTACTTTTTGTAGATGCATGTTTATGGATTACGGAGTCGATGATCAACTGTTCCTTACATCCCATATGGTTCCGCCTACACCCCTTTTGTTCCTCTGCTATAATATTGTGTTGTTCAATATGACTGTTAATTTTTAAAGTAATTACTGAAGTTAATATTTTATAAACTGTGGGAAGGCAAGTAATCGGTCTATATTGCGAAGGTTCTGCTGAGTGTTTACCTTTTGGTAGCATATATGTTACTCCTGTTGCTAAAAAATCCGGTATTATCTGTTTTCCTAATACTATATCTGTTAAATTCTTTGCTAAACTTCCGTGTATTGAAACTAATTTCTTATACCAATAGTTATGTATTTTGTCAACCCCTGGGGATTTCCAATTATGAAGCCTACTTGTAACATTTAAAACATCTGTTTCGGTAACCTCAGCAAAACTCATTTCTTCTATCGCAAGCCACTTAGCCTCCTCTTCATTAATCCACTCTGCGTTTTCGTTATACTGTACTTGCTCTTCCCATATTCTAGACCAAAATGTTTCCAGCGACTCTTTCGTTGGCAACTCGAGATTACTCTGAGAGATAGTCTCTGCTTGTGGTTTTAATAAATTTCTATAAAACATTTTTTCATTATTACTAAATACTATATTATCATTCTTACGCTGCTGTGCTTTTTTGTATCTCTTTAATCTATGGACTTTAAGCGCAAGTTTCTGTTTCAAAGTATCTAAAAATTCTTCCGGTTTCCTATTATTATCTTTTGAATATTGCTTCTACTCTTTTAATAACTTTCCTTGATCTATTATTATTAATAAACTGTGTTAGCCTACCACAATCTGCTCTCAGCTTCTCTATGTCCCTCTCTAATCTAACTTGCCACGCCGGTTTATTATGATGCTTTGATCTAGTATTTCCTAAGTAATCGGTGATTTTATAACCTAATTCTTCAGAAATTGCAAGAGCTGTGCAGTATATGATTGTATTTAAATCTATCAATTGAGTATCCTCCGAAATAATGTTACCTAATATATTATTGTTAAATACTGACACTAATTGCACAAGTTTGGGACTGTATTTAAGTTTAGGTAACCTTGGCCGGGACTCTGGATCCATTCCAGAATAAAGTACTAGGGTTGTTCTAAACTTTTCTAGTATATTCGCAGTCCATGAGTCTGGTAATGGATCAGGTTCAGCCAAGGTATGTATATCGTTTTCTATAGTTATTGTTAAGGATTCTGTCTGTGTACCAATATCTGTTGCTAAATTATTTTGGGTTTGAGTGTTTATGAGGTGTTGACTAAACGGGTCGTGTGAAAAAACATTTACATCTTGATTTTGAACATCTGATAATGTATTAGCATTAGTATTTTCTTCTAATTGCGCTCGGACCTCTTCTTTAAGCCTATCTAACTCTACTTGGGGTATCAATTTATTTCTAACTATTGTTCTTCTTTGGTCTGAGATTCTCTGTTCAGATACGTTAATTTCCGGGTATTTTTGTGAGAAAAGTTCGTGAAGTAGCTTACGGTAAATGGTCATGTCTGTTTCTAATTTCGTTATGTAATAGTACGTACGCATGATAAAAAGGTTCACTTCTTTACTCCATCTCATGCGTACTCTAGGTTTGCCAGCCTTGGTGGACGCGGGCAAAAAGGTATTCACCTCCCGCGCAACATTCAAGGTAGGCGTAGGGATAGCTGTATTACTAATAGGTGAAGATGACAAAGAGGGTGTGTAAGATACTGTACTAGGGCTAAATGGTTCTATTGGACTATTTGTCCTGTCTGTCAGTCGGTCAATTTCGTCGAAGGGATCGGCTGTAGTATCCTTATCGGTGGGAGCCCGCCTGCTCAACTCCTCACCGCTGACGGTTCGCATGCTGAGACACCCAGCGTCAGCTCCAGGTGTGCCCCGGCGATCGCCCCCGGGCAGCGGTCCTATACGATTCCTCTTTGAACGAGTCTCCATGTTGAATGGGTTACCAGAGCCACGTTAGCCACGACAGTAATTTCTCATTCGCGTGTCCACCCCCCACGTGATTAGATGGTCAATCAGGACGTGTGGCTGGATTTTAGGGGGCTTATTATTATTATTATTATTTGTATCTCTTTTAATTCACGGGTTAACTTCATGGGAAGAGACCCGGTCCTTTTTAAAGGCGTACACGGGGACACAGGTCCAACGCGCAGAGGCCTTCTTGAGAACTTTAATCTACAATGTGATGGGGCATCTACTAGGGATCATTCACCTCCGCTCTATGGGAGAACAGACATGAAGAATCCAAAATAGATGCAAAACTATTGCAAGTATGTATGTAAAAATAATTAGGCTATTATAAAATGAGGCATGTTGTGTGGACCAGTTCCTTAGATAATTCGGAGAACTATGGCACCTGCCTTTTTACACATGGTAATGCAAAACAAATTGGCAGGCGGTGACTCGCCGCTCACTAGATGGGCCCCCTATGATACCGTCACGATTGACAGCAGGTGGGCAACACCAGTGCGAGCGGCTAGGGGTGTAGAGAGGTGCGACACCGATTTCACCATCGCGGGTCACGGACCCGGAGCGGGTTTCCTCGTTATTACGCCATTAGACACTTCCACCCCCGAGCATATAGCTCTAGCGACCCCTCTCTAGCCAGCCAGTTAAGGCAAGAAAGAGCTGGGAGTCCCCATAAAGAGTGACCCCCTGGGGCATTCAGGTTCCGTTGTGTCGCTACTCACAAACAGCTCGCCACAAGCTGCCCTGCGGATGTATGCTCCTACATAGACCTTCAGATACATTTTTTATTTATATCTCAAGGTTTGAAAAAGCATACTAATATGCCCTCTGGTCTTGCGTTATTCCCATGATGAGATAACGACTCGCCCCGAGGGGTTATTATTATTATTATTATGAATGACTCAATACATGAATGAAGTGAACAAATCCAAAGTTTGTTAGAGACCCGTTCCTATGGTAGATTTCCTGAAAATCTGTTTAGAATAGTGACCTGAAGATCTGCTTCCCGGTCCAGAGCAGTCTGGGCTTGAGTATGGCGGGCGGCGGCAGGCGCAGCGGCAGCGCGGCGTCGGGCCCGGCCAGCAGGCACGCCGCCAGCTGCGCCGCCTCGCCGCGCGACAGGAACGTGTCGCGCTGCGTCAGCAGGTAGCCGCCCGTGATGAAGTCCTGCGTGGCCGCGATCAGCAGCTCGCCGTTACGCGGCGTCACCAGGTTCGACTTGTTCTGACGGACAAACACCGAGTTAATCGTGATAAATTTGAAATAACAAATATAGACCAAAAGAGCTAGAGGATTTAAAAAATCTTATCAAAATCGGTACAGTTGTATAATTGTAAATTGCATTGTGATCAGGTTTGAAGCTACGCTGAAAATTTCAGCCAGCTACCTTATCGGGCAGCGCCTCAAAATTGAGTTACAAAAATCGAACCGGAAGTACAAACAAACATACAAATAACAAACTGAGTTTATAATAACGCGGGGAAAATGTCTTAAGTTTCAAACTATAACTTGCTTAGCAACAGAAACACATCTCGGACGGATAGACAGCGGGGCCTTACAAATAGGATTCTGCTTTAATCTTCGATACGACACCTTAAAAATTACTCATACATCCGCTTTATGCGTCATGCTGCCTTACTCAATCAATTTTCCCAAATTTCCTTCTCTTTTCTTACATTCAAATACAACAACAACAGTCAATACACATGACTACTTACCCCCATAAGTATGAGCGCCTCGGCCCGCGCCTCCTCCGTCTGCGGCAGATGCATGTTCATCTCATCACCGTCGAAATCAGCGTTGTATGGTGTACATACGCACTCGTTGAACCTATAGAAGATCAGATGGTAAGAGCAATAACTAATATGAGTTTTAAATACTACTAATATTAGTATCTAAAAACACACACAAACCCATACTTACACCGTCCTCACAAACACAAGATTAATATTCATTTTGACTTTGATATTTAATTAGAGTAATACTTAGAAAAAAATATAATACACACTGAAAAGCACAGAACAGAAACATAATTTTTAAACAACTAATTATCTGAAACTTAGGCTAGTTAGTAATTATGAAATCAAAAAAAAAACTGTAAATAGAAAAGATATCATCACTTTTATATGTCATATCTTCAGCTAGCTGGAGTCAACATTTCCTAGCTGGCTACCATGACAAGAAACCTCGAAACAAACTCAGGGATCATCGCTTCTTTTAAAGTCCAGACAATGTAGTTTTCTTCAAAAGTTGTAGTTTTAAGTGTTGTTAGTGTCAGTACCTGAAGGTCCTCTGCGGCTGCACCTTGGCGCGGTGGCACATGATGGACAGCTTGTGCAGCGAGGGCTGGCGGTTGAACAGCACCACGTCGCCGTCCACCAGGTGGCGCTCCACCACGTCGCCGCACTGAGCACGACACAACGATACACAAACAACTCAGTCATTCTCAGATACAAAGTTATAGTTCGGTTCATAAGGTTTTGTATTTTTTAAGCCATATTTTGTATATCCCAGCAAATTTGAACTATCGACTTCAAGAGGAGATCGCAATATCAAATAAGTCTAAAAAAAACCCCCTTTAAAAACACGCGGCCTATTGTATTCGCGATTCTATCCAGAGCAAATACTGGGTCATTTTACCCAATATAAATCCAAAATAATTATCTGCACTCTCACTACAGAAAAAAAAAAGCTAACACCACCCCGAAGAAGTATCTAAAATACACACTTGGACAATATGTTCTGGGAAAGTTCATGAACAAAGGTGAGTTTAACCCAAAGTTGGGTTCTCTTACGGCAAACCTCAAGGAAGTACCTTAAGTTCCTGCGCTATCTTCTCCCTGTTTCCGTACTTCAGGTACTTCTTGTGTTTCAGGCCGCGCTGCTGCACGTAGTTGGCGCCAGGGTGCAGGTCTGGCCCGTTGCAGACCAGCTTGCGCAGCCACTGCAGGTTGGCCGGGAACACCCGCTCCGGGTATGTGAGGATCTTGGCGACATGGACTGGTACTCCCACCTATAGGAAGGGAGAATCGAAAAGTTCATATATCATCTGATGATGCTAGTAGAAACCGAGTGGTATAATTCAGCAGGAAAAACACACTGTGAGCGACGTATTGTGAGTTTGATCCACGCGTCGGACAAACATTTGTACAACCACTTGTTCTGAATATGGGGGTGTTTGAATGTTTTTGAAACCATCCGAGACACAAGGGTTAAATCCCTTATGTCGCGTAAGTTCTAAATCCAAAATAGATTGCAAGAGTTCAATGATTTAGAATCAATCAGCTGCAATCTGATGCGATAGGCCTCCAGGGCTCCACAGCCCATGTAACTGGGTACCTCTAGCCAAGTAACACTCAACCGAAATATTGCCGTCATTTTAGTTGTACCTCTTGGATCTGCAGGTTGGGGTCCGGCGAGATGACAGTCCGGCTTGAGAAGTCCACGCGCTTGCCAGAGAGGTTCCCTCGGAAGCGACCCTGCTTGCCCTTCAGCCGCTGCACCAGCCCGCGACCAGGCTTCTTAGGCTAGTAGAAATAATAATGTCTAAATTATCAAATAATTATAACTAATGAGAACATTATTTTTGATGACCACAGAAGCACAAAGGATAAAAAAATAGAGGTAACATTGATCATCTTAAACCTCAAAACGTACATATTCCAAATAATAACAGCAATTAACAAAACAAACCTTGTTTCAACGCAATAGAGCTCAAATTCTCCTGACAAAAATCCTATGAACTGATAACAACAGCTAACAAAAAACAACCCTTTTATTAGAGCAGTAAAGTACAAATTCCTCCGGCAAAATGACAGACAGGTAAATATTCCTATACCTGCATGGACAGCGGTATCCCGGACATCTCGCTGTTGATGTATAGCGCGGCGTGCAGCTGCAGGTAGTCCCAGTCCTCCTGCACCAGCTCGCTCTTGCCGCCGCTCGCGATGTGGCGGGAGATCACGTCGTTGATGAGCAGGATCTCTGACTGCTTCATCGTTAGATCGTCTTCGTTGCTGTTTTATTACATATATTAGTAATCTGTTTAAACTGCTGTAGATGATTTTTGTTGGAGTGTTATTGAGTTATCAGTTAAGTAATACACTTCAACACTACAACTTAGACTAAGTTTGGTATCACACATTGGAACCTTGACTATTATTATTCTTTAAAAAAATAACATCTCTCGCAGTAAGGAATTGCAACACTGAATCAACACTGGCAACATGTATTAGTATTAAATTGCTGTTTGGGACAAATGTTTATGAGCAGAATAAATGCTTTTTTTGTCAAACCTGCAATATGAATGTAAACCTGGGGGATACTAGCATTATTTCCATTGTAATGACGACTTTTGCTTTTAGAAAATCTATACTATCACCATGAAAATTAATCTTTCGCTATCCAAGACTTACGTGCCAGCCTTTATCTCGGAGACCACACTGGGTCTGATGCAGAGGGGCGGTACCGGCAGCCGCGTGAGGATCAGGTCCTCAGGCCGCGACAACTTCGGATTCATGCCCAGCAGGGCGATGTCCTCGTCAGGTATGCGACGGAACAAATTCAGTACCTAGAAACAAAAATACTAACAATTAAAGGAGGCAAATCATGAAATTTAACTAAACTAAAAAAAAAATACACTTATTTTCTATAATTATAATGGCAGTTATTTTGGAGAAAAAGTATTTGGGAAGTGGTCATAGCTTGTATCCTTTAAATAGTAAAGATACCCACCTCCAACGGACTCATTTCAATAATAAGCCCACTGTTGATCATGGATGCCAACTCCTTGTTAGATTCCTTTGCTTCATGGAAGTCCTTGAGCACCCGCTTCACTAACGGGTCCGTAGGTTTCTTAGCCCTGTACTTCTCGTGAACTATCTTCAATATCCCGGCTGAACTCTTCTTCACCATGCCATTTAAGGACTCGCAGTATGGACACTTGCTACAGGTCTTGGCTTTTTTCAGGACAGCAGCTCGGAGATTCTTCTTGTGCAAGTAGGAGAGCTCCGGATTCATGAATTTTCGCCGAAATGATTTCTTTAATGGTTCTGCTAACATAACTTTTGCACAAACCTGGTAAAAAAAAAGTTGCAATATATCTTGAAAATATAATTCATAAAAATTTATTATTGGTACAGAATAACTCAGTGAGAACTTACTTTACAAATTGTCTGCAGTATAGTGATGATGGATCTGAAGTAGCCAACATGGAAGACGGGGAGAGCCAGCTCTATGTACCCGTAGTGCCCAACACACTCGGCCAAACCCAGCCCACATGTCTCACAGTTGGCATCCTTTTGGTTTGTACCCTAGAATTCAATACATGATTAAATGTTGCTCAGGTTTATACAAAACATAGACAAAAATATATTTAAAATTATTATGGCAGCTTATCATTAAAAAAAATAGCATATCTTTTAATGGTAATAAGTGTAACGTGGTGATTATTGATTTATTGAGGGTTTATAAAGAAATGAGTAACGGTCCATGTTGGATACGGAAACTATATATATTTAGTACACAAGTTTTACACTAGGTGTCTTTTACCACAGATAACAGAATACTCTTATAGTCTATACTTTACATCTCCCTTTCTTTGTAAACTAAAAACATTGTTTTCTAAACATACTATTATATTAATACTTAACTAATTACCTATAATCATAAATTGCACAGCACAACATAATATAACTTATAAAATAATATTTAATAACTAATTTGAGTATTGTTAAAGATCAAGTCTATTTACTGGTTTAATTATTCTACCAAATCTTGATGTTCTTAGTGCTGTCGCTGGTTGAGCCATGTCTGACTTCTGCGAATGATTAGAAGTGTTTGGTGACGAGCTTGTTGATGCTGGGAGTGACTTAGGAACAGCTGGTGATTGTTCTTGTGCTGGAACCTGTTGTACTGCTGGTTCATCTGTGTATTTAGTTTCAGGGACTACCACTCTGTTGCTAGTAATGTCTGCTTGTGTCTTGTGCAGATGACTGAAGTTTCTACGTAGGATTTGGCCTTGATCAGTTTGAATGATTACGGATCTCGGTAGACCTTCAGGCTTTTCTATCACTCTGGCCCCTTCCCAGTGGCGATGAGCAACTTTGTGTCTGACTTTTTCATTAATTTCAAAATGGTCTGGTCTTTTAGTGTGCTTATTACTGTAAATGGCTTGTTGTTCTCTTAATCGTTTTAGTTCAGCTGTGACGCCTTGCATTATTTTTGGTTTCAGGTTACTGTCTTTTATAGGTAATGGAGATCTGGTTATTCTGCTGTATAGCCGTTGGTTCGGTGAACCTAAAATATCATTTCTTGGTGTATTTCTCCAGTTTAATAAAGCTAGTTGAACGTCGGACTTGTCAATCCTACATTTTTTCAATATGTTCTTGGCTACTTGAACTGCTTTTTCGGCGAGCCCGTTGCCTTGATGGTGATGTGGACTGGATGTGACATGGTTAAATTTCCACTCTTTTTGAAAGATTTTGAATTCTCTAGACATGTATTGTGTTCCATTGTCAGTTTGTAGCTCTTCGGGTATTCCATGTACAGCAAACCATCTTTTCAGTTGTTCTATAACTTCATATGAAGACTGACCTTTTAGCTGTTGAAAATCTAAATAACCAGAGTAGCTGTCACAGATTACAAGGTAAGTTTTTCCTTTTAATTCAAATAGATCAGATGCAACTATTTGCCATGGAAGTGTAGGAATCTTTTTAATTAGCACTATATCTTTAATATTGTCTTTTTGTGTTTGTTCACAGACAGAGCAGGTTTTAACTAGTTTTATGATATCATATTGTCCCTTCCAGTAGAGAATTTGTCGTGCTCTTCTTAAACAGCTGTGTATACCTGCATGTCCTTGATGAATATTCTTTAGCATTTTAGGGATCTGTGATTTTGGTACTACAATTTTATTTCCTTTGAAAATTATTCCTTTGTGATAACTCAATTCTTCTTTAAAGTTAAAATAGTGTTGTAGTTCTGTGGGAAGTTCATTGACTTATTCCGGATACTGCGTCGTTCGTAGCCATTTTACAGCTTTGTCATATATTTTCTTTTATTTTGCACGTTTATTAGCAATTCTGACACCATGTAACGTGGTGATTATTGATTTATTGAGGGTTTATAAAGAAATGAGTAACGGTCCATGTTGGATACGGAAACTATATATATTTAGTACACAAGTTTTACACTAGGTGTCTTTTACCACAGATAACAGAATACTCTTATAGTCTATACTTTACAATAAGTATGAATAAAAAAATTAAAAATACTTTGGATTTGAAGAAAATTATGATGTGACACTGCATGGCACAGGTTACCATCATCCCTCTCCCCTATTTAAAACCCAAACAACACATTCAATGGTCATACTCTGCTCAAATATAAAATTTAGAAAGCTCGAAAGATCCTTCTCCCTGAATCATGTCCTTACCATTCTCCGGTCCAGCACTCCGTAGGCGGCCGGCACCCGCTGTCCATCCTGAGCGTATAGGTTCTTTGTGATGACCTGGATGTGCGCCGCCTGCTGGATAGCTGACGCGCTGTCCACATTGAATGTCACATGAGATCTGCAAAACATTCACATATGATTCATTAAAACATCAAAAATGTTTTAAATGTAGCCTTTTTAACTAACAAAAAAATATCCCTGAGAAAGAAAATACGGCTTCTATAATAATAAACACATTTTTAATTACTTTTTGCTTGTAAATAAACCTAAAATTCATTTTAACATTATTTTTAAAACCATATGATGAAGTAAACATAACCTTACTTACATCTTTCTCCCTACATAGGTCTCTCGATACTGTTCCTTCGGCATTTTAACCAGATACAATAATCACTGTACAACATAAATTCAATGTTTCTTTCAATATTCACTAAAATACAACATTTTCATGATGTCAATAAGCCGCTACAATCGCAAATTGTTTGACAAATTGACATTCGCTATTTCAAATGCGTTCGCAAATTATTTTATGTCTAAATCTTTTCTTGAACGCAGCGCTTAAAATTATGGTCTGAGCGAGCGCACCAAATAGTAATCCACTAATTCTACCATGAAAACTTAATGAACACGTTGTCAATAACATACAATGAAAGTAGACAAAAAATCAATCGCAGTTCGATTCAATCGATTTCTCGCCGTTAAGTTTACTCAATTTCGTAACATGTACTTTTATCTCTATCACTACGCACGGCTGTCTATCCGTCGGTCTACCTCCAAGCTGTATCTCATGAACCGTGAAAGCGCAGTAGAAATTTTCTCAGATGTAATGCTGTTGCCATTATGGCAAAAACTCTTATAATAAATATCGTAGTTAAGCAACGTTGTTACAGGTTGCATGAAAATAAGGTAGTAAAAAATCTACAATTTTCTTTTTGCGTGACAAGTAAATCTCCCCTCAAAATTGGCAGTCCGGCTTTATTGTTTTTGTAGTATTTTTATCTATACTTCTATGCTAATATACATATAAAGCTGAAGAGTTTGTTTGTTTGTTTGAACGCGCTAATCTCAGGAACTACTGGTTCAAATTGAAGGTTTTAGGCTATTTACCATAACCCTGTGACTAATAGAAGCGAAGATACAATTGAAAATGTGGAAAAAACAGGGCAGATATAAATCATAACTTAAATCTTCTAACCACGCGGACGAAGTCCCGGGCAACAGCTAGTTAATTATATAGTATTTGTTATTAATTATAAGGAACCCTCAAAACCGCAATATGCAACACCAACTTGCACTTCTCCATTGGACTTAACTACTTTTCTGCGTGCCTTACCTTGTGCTAAAGTTTAAGCGTTTTGAAGTGCGGCTAGAATCCAATCAACCAATTATATTGATTGACCAAGTACCTATTTAATTTTGATAACCGATTAAACAGTTGTTTAATTACTTCACATTAAATATTATAAATTCGCGCTTTTATTCTTTACTTTTCAATATGAATTTAAAACTAGATTAGATTCTTACTAATTTAGTAGAATTTTGCATACTACGTTAACCCAGTTCATATGTTTCTGGCGTAAAAAGAAGCGCCTCAGCGCGCCGTTTTTTGGCTTGTCAACCGAAACCACGCAACATTTTTCGCTCGAAATATTTTACAAAACGTATCAATTTCCTAATGTACTATTCAATGGAACGTAGAAATAGATGCGCCGTACAAAGTTAAGTGATATTCAACACAAGTGATAAGTTAAAACGGACTTATAAGCGTTTTCCCACCGTAGTGACCCGCGAACTCTCAACATGCCTCTGTTAAAAAGGAAAGCATTTGAGAAATCAAAGGCGTCGGAGTACCTCAGGGATGATGATGAAGTCTTCCACTGCGAGATCACCGATGAGATATTCAAAGATTATGAGTGAGTGTGATAAAAAACATAATAAACGCCGAATTTTTGCGAAATTCTTACGTTAAAATGTAGTTATCAGTTTACGGGGACCGTTGGCATTGTCAGCGCGCGGCGGGTCGCGCAACAACGCGAGCGTGACACAATATTTCGCTATTTCTGTCATTCGCGTCATAATTTTTATCATTATTGAATTATGTTTGTTGAATGTTTGTTTACAGGGAATACTGTGAAAGAATCATTCTTGTTAACTCCATGGTGTGGACATGTGAGATGACAGGGAAGAATAATTTGACATACTCAGAGGCTTTACAAAGTGAGAAGGCAGCGAGGAGAGCTTTGAAAGACTTTCCAATGGAGCTCCGTATACCAATACTATTCCTTGCAATGCAGACTAAGAGGTGTTCCTTTGCTGAGATGACTGAGGATGTGTTCAATTTTGTGAGGGACCGGTACTTTGTTGGGGAGACTGTTGAGGCTTGCCTGGAGGGGGACCAATGGAGTGAGGCCCACATACTGTCCGTCACAGCACAGAAACAACACCCAGACAGGTAACTATCTTTGACATCAATATTAATGAAATAAAAATACTCATGCACTGAGAAAACATATCACCTATTACAAAAGATAAGGCATTGCTAATCATTCAGTAAAACAATATTTAAAAACATTAATTTCATATTCATTTATTGATGTTAAAAACAAAAATTCTAGTAGGTGATTATATTGTATGTTAAGTTCATGCTGACTAATAACTTGCTCTATATTTCATCATAAACACACATAGTTATATTATACAAATAAAAAAAAACAATTTCCTTAAGAGTTTACATGCCCTTGAATCCAACAAAATAAGTAAGCAAATAAATTTCCACACTGTTACATACCTATAAATAAGTTCAGCAAAAAATATAACAATTAAACTCTGAAGTGGTGAAGGTCACATAAATTGGCACTAAATGGTCTAACATGACACAAAACTTGAGTAATGTACATAAAAAAAGTAAAGATACCAATATAAAATAAAAGAATGATTAATGCTCAATAAATAATAGAAAACCTCAAAATCCAAAAATCCATGGGATTAAGTTGTATTAAATACATTTGTTGTTGTATTATATACCTATGATTATCCCTACAAAAATAAAATAGACCTAATATTATCATTTTCCTTGTAAATGTTTGAGGGAATTTGATATACCTAAATAAGTAATTTGGTTTGCGCTCTTTGGGGGAGGCCTACGTTCAGCAGTGGACGGTGATAGGCTGAGATGATGATGATGATGATGATGATGATGATGAAATAAGTAATTATAAATAATGTCAGTAAAGATCTTGAATTGCTTAAAATTTACGTAAAATATTGAATGCTATAATAATAACAACAAAAGCAGCTATGAAAAGAATAAAAACTGTATTTTTATCACAGTTTGAAAAACTTTACTTAATACACAGTGTAAAGTTGTCAATTTTAAAACTTTTACCTCCAAACTTTAAACCCAAATACTACAGTATAAAATATGGCTAAGTAACTGAATTGATAATGTTTGTTTGGTTATTTATTTCCTTATACTCAAGACTAGAGCAATGACCTTAAATTATATTATTATCTGTGTTTCTCATTGTGTTATCAAGATTCTAATCAGTAACATTTTCAGACAATTTTTAACATGTTCAAACAAATCAATTCAACTGATTCTCAAACTAGAACATGCACTACAATGAATCCTATAAGAAATCTAATTAAAATTAAATAAGAACTATAAACAATATACTATACATATATAGATTGATAGAAATAGAGAAAATAGACAAGACTATGATTAAAGTAGGTGATAATTACATACATTTTTTAATATCTTATTCAGTTATTTCAGCTCAAACTAGTAGCATTTTTTATACTTCCAGATCCTTTACATCCAACAGACAAATATTTTTCTAGTCTTGTTAGACAAAGTTGTCTGTCATAAATCTTATCATGTACTTGACTTTTATTATTCAATAAATATTCAC